>NC_064925.1:312957503-313140003 GCF_023897955.1 Schistocerca gregaria
AAAGAACTGGAAGTACCCATAAACCAGCCAACAAGGAGACAGTCCAACCAGATTAACCAAGATTTGGAAGGAAGACAATCAAAACAGAGCCAGGGCATTATGGAGGATGTCTTTCAAAACAGAGCAAAGTGGAGAGCAATAAATCACCAGATGCAAAGAGATGATCAAGATGATGAACCAGAAAGCTAAGTTCTTAGTAAATTAATTATGATCCATTCCTAGCTAATCAGCAATCAGCTAAAAGATATAACATAGAGGTTCATTTCTGCAAATGAGATATTACTGAGTCAATAAACCATTCTGTATCTACAGTAATACTGAAGAATAAGATGCAAGTATATGCTTCGATCAGTGACACTATCAATGAGTATGGTGGCCTCACACAATCACTTATATTTTACCTGTCAAAGCACTAAGTCTCTCATGGGAATATAAGGGCTCTGATGGGGCTATTCTTGTTATTACTGCTTTCAAACAATAAAAAACTGAAAATGACATATCACAGTGGGAAACTAAGGATTTTGATCAAGGATGTCTACATAAATACACTGCATGATAAAAAGAAGTGAAACACCCAGAAGACATGAGTAGATATCAAAGTAACTTTGTACGCTGCACATCATTGGTGAGTGTGTAAATGATTACAGTTGTAATTCCCTGTGACAGATAGAATGCCCACCGGAGTGGATACATGAAGTTCATGCTTAGTGTTGTCACCATATCTGGTAGGATATATAAGAGTTGTGAAGAGCATAAGATTTTCAGTGATCACAGAGTGAAGATGCAGCACATTTGTGTGAGACAACGTTATCAGCACCTGATGAGTTTAAAAGGGACCTCATTGTGGGTCTCCAATCAGCCGGTTGACTGAATTGTACAACATCAAGATTTTTGGGGCATTTGGATGTGATAGTGGCCCAATGTGGACTCCATGGGAACATGAGGGCAGGCATACTTGTTATAAGACTCTGGTTGACCACATCTGACAATCAGAAGGAAGGATCACAGTATTGTGCACCACGCAGATCACAACTTTTCACATCTGGCGTCACATCTTGTTAACAAGTAATGGACTGCCTGCAACAATCTGTGTCAGATTTTTGGAGGCATTGAAGTGTTATGCCTTGCGTCATGTTGCAGACAGTCATAGGGCATGACATAAGGTCATGTTCAGTGCGTATAATAGTGACTTGGGGAGAGGTCCCATTCTTCCAATTATTTGGAGAGGTATTGTGGTGTTACTCCTGATGTTACACTGTGGGGAGCCATAGCACATGACATTAGGTCATAGTCAGTAAGTATAACAGTGGCCTGGTGAGAGGTCTTATACTTCCATTTTTTTTGGAGAGCCGCTCTGACGTTACTCCTGGCATCATGCTGCGGCTGCTTCAATTATTTCTTTTTTTCTCCAGGCAATGTACAAACTCTCAACCAAACTGTCATCTTCCAATCTAATTTGGACTCCACTAAAAGTCAGTCCATCATCACAACCTTCATTTTCAAAAACTAGCTGTTGCCGTGATAAATTTGTTGGTTTCACCAACTCTCAGCTGAAGTATCACCACCTAATTTGGACTACAATTTTAGCATGCTAAGATTGAGTCCATCAACAGAACATTCTTCAAAATACAGACAGGCACTACTGTGATCTTCAACAGACCATTATAGTCACCATGTAAGATAACTATGTCCCAAATTCTTACACGGAGGCTACAAGGAAACTGTGTAACTTCAATTACTCAATAAATCAGTAAAATCTAAAGGCCACAAGTTCAACTAAATACTTAGGAATTACAATTATGAGAGTACTGCCAGGTGGTCTGGCATCCTTACAAGATAGGATCAACAGACTTGATCGAGAAAGATCAAAGAAGAGCAGCACATTTTAAATTATCAAGAAATAGGGGAGAGAGTGTCACGGACATGATAAAAGATTTGGGGGTCACCAGAAGGGTCCAATAACACGCGTCGGCTTTGACCCGTGATGTAAGTCTGTTGTGGTGTGTGACGCCACGCCGGCGCAAAGTTTAGTTTGTGAGTGTCGCGTGTATGTAGATGTCTTGTTGTGTTGTTGGTGGTGCTCTCTGGTGGTGTGTCTGTAGGTTGCAGATAGCGTTTTGTTGTTCATTTAGTGTGTGCTTGTGATGTGTTTGTAGGTGGCGTGTCGTTGCGGTTTGGTGGTGCTCTCTGGTGGGGTTTGTGGGTTGTGTGGTGTGTGTCTTATTTGGTTCATTTGAGTTGTTGACGTTGTCAGCCATTGTTCTGCTTGTAAGTGAAGATTGGTGGTGTATTGTGCAGTGAGCTGATGGTTTAATCTTTGTTTTATTTTATAGTAATGTAGTGTTGTATGAGGGTTGTCGTGTTTGAATTTTTGAGATCACTTTTTTTGTCTTTAGGAATGGATAAACTGAACAGTTTTCGGCTGTGGGGAATGATGGGTGACACAGCTATGTCACTCATTACGTTTTTGCAGCTCTTTGGACTATTGGCTGAGCTAGTGAAGTGCTCTGCGTGCAGAGAATATATGAAGTTGATGAAAGTTTCGGTGTCTCGGGTGCTATATGTGGAGGTGCCGGCGTGACAATGTTTGGCGCTCCATTCGCCTGGGTGCCTGGTTCGAGAAATCTACATTGGGCATGCATGAAATTGTTTTGTTGAGTTATTTTTGTTGTCAGTCCTCACACGGTTTTTGTGCACATGAGGTGGGTGTGAGTGAGTGACGGTCCTTGATTGGTATTCTTTTTGTTGGGAGATCTGTTCAGAGTATATTAAATACAGGGATAAGTTGGGTGGGCCTGGAGTAAATGTTGAGATTAATGAGTCACATTTTGATAGAAGGAAGTACGGAAGGGGTAAGCCTGTGGTTGATTTATGGGTGTGGGGGGGCTGTGGTATCGGGGTCTAGTTGTTCTGAGTGTGTGTTTAGGGCTTTGGAAAATCGTACCAAGAGGAAGTTAGTGGGGTTGATTCAAGATTATGTAGAACAAGGTACTACAGTAGTGTCTGATGGATTTGCGTCTTATAGTGGGTTGGGTCGGGAGGGTTACAAGCATCTGATTGTTAATCATAATGCAGATTTCAAGAATCATGATAGTGGGGCCTGTACAAATACTATAGAGGTTTTGGGGGGCTGTTAAATCTGTAATAGGGAGGGGGGAAGAGGAGATCTTCCAACCTTCTGGCTCATTTTAATGAGTACTGTTGGCGGAAGAGGGTCCCTGAGGGATACTGTATTTGTAGGGTTTTCTTAAGGGCTGTTAGTAAGATGAACAGGCCCAGAGTTGTGGGTTAGTGAGTAGTGAGGTTGTGGCGGGGGAGGGGGGGGGGGGGGGGGAGGGCGGGGTTGGCAGTGGCAAGGGGGGGGGGGGTGTTGGTAAGGTTTCACGGGGAGGAAGGTGGGTGATGGTTGTGGATTTTTGTTTTTCTATGGAGGATTCATTTTGTTGTAGTTGTTTTTTTTAGTTGTAGACTGAATGGTTATTTTTACTTTGTTTTGGATAGTTTTTTTTTTTGGGGGGGGGGGGGGGGAGTGGTTGGTAAGTGTGTTTAGTTGTCATTTTTTCTGTGTGTGTGTGTGTGTGTGTGTGTGTGTGTGTGTGTGTGTGTGTGTGAGAGAGAGAGAGAGAGAGAGAGAGAGAGAGAGAGAGAGAGAGAGAGAGATTGTGGTGTTCGATCTAGTAGGCAGCCCCGTAGCTTTCATGTGGTGAGTTTTGGTTTTCTTTTTCTTCATGTTTTTATCTGGTTAGATGACTAGTGGATCGTGCGTCGGGGGGTTGTGTTGCTGTTATTGGTGAGTTGGTTTTGTGTGTTGTTGTTGACCCTGTGAGGTTAAGGGAAGTGTTCGATTGCAGATTTGGTGTTTTCTTGTGGTTTTTGAGGAAGTGATGATTGTGGAAGTGGTTGTAGGTTTTGTGGTTTTTGAAGTGGTATCGATACTTTCCATTGACCTATATAGGTCAAGGGATATGTTTGATTCCAGATTTTGTGGTTTTTGAACTGGTGTTGATACTTTCTGTTGACCTATATAGGTCCAGATTTTGTGTTTTCTTGTGGTTTTTGAGGTAGTGATGATTGTGGATGTGGTTGTAGGTTTTGCAGTTTTTGAATTGGTATTGATACTTCCTATGTTACTTAAAAACCGTCTTGATTGCAAATATTTTTATTCATATGACCGGTTTCGGTTCATTCAGAACCATCTTCAGATCTGATATTTCAGTTACAGGAGTAACCCGTCCAAATCCAGCAGTTTTCACATGCTACGTCACATGTGACATGTGAAACCGGTCATATGAATAAAAATATTTGCAATGAAGACGGTTTTTAAGTAACATTATAATTTCACTGATTGCTGTTGATCCATAAGACATTATGTCTGTTTTTGCATCGATACTTCCTGTTGAACTGTATAGGTCAAGGGAAGTGTTTGGTTCCAGATTTGGTGTTGTATTGTGGTTTTTGAGGTAGTGATGATTGTGGAAGTGGTTGTAGGTTTTGCAGTTTTTGAATTGGTATCAATACTTCCTGTTGAACTGTATAGGCCAAGGGAAGGAACCAGATCTGGTGTTTTCTTGTGGTTTTTGAGGTAGTGATGATTGTGGAAATGGTTTTAGGTTTTGTGGTTTCTGAATTCGTACTGATACTTTCCACTGACCTATATAGGTCAAGGGAAGCGTTCGATTCCAGATTTGGTGTTTTCTTGTGGTTTTTGAGGTAGTGATGATTGTGGAAATGGTTGTAGGTTTTGTGGTTTCTGAATTGGTACTGATACTTTCCATCGACCTATATAGGTCAAGGGATGTGTTTGATTCCATTGGATATTGTTTGTAGTTGATTTTGCGAATGTTATGGTTGGTTTATTTTACCGGTTTTATCATTTGGTTTAGGAGTGTGTGTTTGTTACAAGTTTGTCCCCACCCAAAAACCCGCAATTTACCCCGCTTGTCCCGTGAGATTCATTATAATATCGGAGGAATATGTATTTGATGGTTTTTCAATCTATTTTCAAGTTTGATGTCATGTTTACATAATGACGCCATACTCGCAATATGGGAGTTGTTGTGAATGATCGTTTCCGCCATATTGGTGACGTCATTGGTCAAAGCTGATGGGTGGAATCTGATGTTCCCATAAACCCAGATTTGGAGTGAACATCAGTAAAACGAAAGCATTTTTTGTTGCGGTGGAATCTTCTCACAAAATTCACCACATTTTTCTTCCGGATGCAAAAATATTTTTGTTGGCGATGGCCTGCATGGGAAGAAATAATTATCATAATAAAATAAGGGAAATCAGAGCTCGCACAGAAAGATACAGGTGCTTGCTTTTTCTGCACACTGTTATTGTGAAGGTGGTTTGATGAACCCTCTGCCAGTCACTTAAATGTGATTTGCAGAGTATTTTTGTAATTGTATGTGAAATTACATTCATTGTAACCAGATCATTGGCACAACTAACTGCAGTTCATTATTTGAAAATTTTCAGCTATTAATCTTGATAAAGTTTTTCGACCATCCAACAATAAGGAAACCAAGCATAAGAAAGGCAGTGGACCTTTATTCTATGTTCACAAGCAATGTGTCAGTATTTGGTTATGAGTTATTTCCAGAAATCCTGAGAGAGTTTAATACCCAGAAGAACTCCACTACTTCGTTCATCTTCCTGACTAGAGTGTGATGGTGGGAGGCACTCCCTCTCCTGAAATTTTGATTGTGGTGACAGACTGACTGTAGTGTACCCTGAGTTCTAAGTTAGGTTTGAAAGTGTTAATTTGGTTGTAGGTGGCAAAGCCAATGAATGTGAAGCAAGGATGTGGTAACAACAATCTGCAGTGTAGCCTGCTTCCTATGTTAGCACTATATAAAACACTTTTTGTTATAACAACAAAAACTGTGTTCAAAAGCATTATTCAATGAAGAAGTCTCAAAATTGAACTGGTCCACTAGGTAATGTTTACCTTTCTGAAGCCATTTAGGAAGTTGTGAACATTTTGGTGGTTTTATCTAATTTGTATTTTAATGCTTTAAACAATGTAAAAAAAACCTCTGACAAGTCAAACCTGGATGTTAAACAGGGATCTGACCAATCCCCAATAATTAAAAAAGGCTCAGACACCTTAATCATTGTACCTCACTCTGTCTCTTGCCACCAGGTAATTTTTTTGTGTAAAACATCATACCTTTACACTCCAATTATAATCAATTTATTGTTGACATTTCAGCAAGTCGAGTAGTATGTAAGGCCCAACCAAGTGTAGTTCATTCTCGAGCACTGTGGCTCACTGTGTTGCCTGCTGTGCAGATATGCGGAATGTCTTGTGAAATGCAGCTGTCTGTATGCTGGAAATACTGCTATCCCCCCCCCCCCCCCCCCCCCACACACACACAGCTGCAATTTATCAATCACAAAGTAACTTTATTCAAAACTGCTTGATTGGTGCCTTGTTTCAACACAAGTCATTTTGTATTGATATTAAATCTTGAAGTTTTGAAGAGGGAATCACAAAACTAACTAAACCACTGGAAGGATTTTCCTACATATTTTTGGTCACACACGGTAGATCTGCAATCCTTAGGTAAAATAAGATTTAAACACACATGTATATACAAATGGACTACAATACAGACTTTGCAAAATGTAATGAATCTCATTGGAACCACATTGTTTAAAAAGTGTGTTCCACACTTTGCCTAAAAGTGTAAATAAATTTATGGAGCTCTTAATATAAATCTCGAGAAAGCTTTCTTTCAAATATGTGACAGCTAACATCCACACTGGAGGTGGTACACTCTGGCTTTCTTCCAGTATTTAACTTACTTAAGCAGCTAATTATTAACAGTTTAACATGAACTCTGAGTCACAACTTCATTTGAAATTTTCCATATATACTAATCATTGCCAGAGGCGAAAGAAACAATAACTGCCAGAAGAAAATCTCTCTGGATTGACTGAATATTGAATCTTTATTGTCTACTAAATGAGTCACATTTACTTCATATACACAGCTGTAACAATAATGCAACTATGTCCAATACCTTTCCAGAATGAAAACAGTCAGTGCACAAATGAAATAATCTTGTGGGGCTATCATCTCCCATAATGTCAGAGAGAAAGCTACAGTCTAGCAGTTTTCTTAAGATTTATTTAGTGTTACTTAAAAATGCAACAGCATATTCCTATGTGGTCAAGTAGGGATAGTGAATCTCACCGCTGGTTTTGACTGGTGATATGACAGAACATATGTGGACTGAAGACTGGTGTGACTGATCTACAGCTCAGTCCCAGAGCTACATTAAGTGGGAAGACTGTAAGTATGGCTGAAATCTGAAACCAATAAAAGTGATACCAAAGCCAGATTTCTACTGTTATTAAACATTTCGAATGGTGAGTCTCAAGTCAGTGTTCACAGGCGGGTATCTCACAAGGATAGTCATTATTTTGATGGACGTGGGTCATCTAAACCTTCCGATACCAAATGCTGGCTTCATCCCACAACCTGATTGAGATGTGTCATGTGGCATAAGACATACAGAAACAGAAAGTGAATAAAACTCCGATAACACCTCTTTTATAACTATATTATTTTTTACAGTGTAGTTTATAATGACAGAATGATCTGCGATGTATACTGAAACCTTGGTTAGATTCAAAGGTGAGAGTTGGTGGAGCAGTATAATTGATTCCTTGATTAATGGCGTACGAACTTTGTGGGATCGTATATTACTCCTTGATTAATGGCGTACGA
Organism: Schistocerca gregaria; assembly: GCF_023897955.1. NCBI lineage: Eukaryota > Metazoa > Arthropoda > Insecta > Orthoptera > Acrididae > Schistocerca > Schistocerca gregaria. The sequence goes on from NC_064925.1 coordinate 312,965,245, forward strand.
ACTTTGTGGGATCGTATATTAGTATTGAACTGATAAACTATTTCCCTATCACTAACATGCCTTAGAGACGAAACTTCATAACATATTTCACTGCGTACAACGTTTCAAGGAACGTTTATAATCACCTGCTACACTGAAAACTACATCACTTCACACAAGAAAATAGAACATTTGTAACATGAACAGTACTCCGGTAATGATAGGCAATATAAATAGAACAAACGGGGACGAGTCGGTAATAGGAATAATAAACGGTTTGTCCCTCACCACACAATCACATTACTACTAAAACTGTTCTTATAATTAATTATTCACTTGGTGATTTGACGAAACATGCTCGTCCTTTGATACTCAACCTGATACTTAAATATGTGGTCTAATGAGCGAGATGATCCGACGATAAAATCTACGATGGTGATCCACAGTCCGAGACCAACATACATTACACTTTGTAAGGCTACGATTTGCGATATAATCAGTACTGGATCCCACGTTGTGTTGCGGAATTGACCTGTCATTTTCTTCATTTTTCTCAAAACTGATACTGAAAAGTCACGGAAAAGGAACTAAACAAGCACGTAATCCTATACTGCGCTCTCTTTCATACGCCTTTACCACCAACACCACAGCCGAGAAAACTCTCCATCGCTTCACTTAACTTTCATCATAACAAACTCCGACGTCAACACACATGACAAGTGCTTCCTATGACGCATTCACCAAAAAAAATATCTTTGGTTTCGATATACCTCACATCTCTGGGAAATAAAGGGAAGACTAAGAGAAGCATACTTACATCCTTTCGCTTCACAAAATAAGTAATGCCACAACGCTGTGATTTTGGCAGCTCTTTAGAAGGCAGAAAGGAGGGCAGTGTATAGGAATGCTGATGAAGACAGAACATGTAAAAGAATAACCCATTAATTCAATGTTTTAATTTTCAACATATTATATAATGTTAATTTTTATGTTTTTGATCGAAATTTGTAATATTCTGCTGCGCATATTCTGGACAATATTATGACAATTCCTATATCATGTAAATGATGCACAGGATGATAATAAATGAAATGAAAATGAAATATAGATAGTGGCTTGAAATACACAAGGAAAGATAACGTGTAAAAGAGAAATTTACACTGACCATCACGTCATGTCATGTCCCGTACCGTCGAAACGTTCCATAAAGCATTTCAAATAGCTCCATTCACACAGCCCATCAACGTGTCGTCACGTCAAGGTTTCTTGGGAAGAAAGTTTTAACGGCGTCGTCGTCTGTTAACATCTGAAAACCTCTCCACGAAGATTCAAGTGATAGCAGTGAATCTTGTGTTTTTGTTTCATCTTAATTTTATTCTTGTATTTTGTTTCAGTGACAAATTGCAACTGTCCCGTGACAGTTTGAATATTTTTTTCCGTTGAGGTTTACTCCACAAGCGATGTCAGAAATTTAAATGCGAAGAATTATTTAGGTTTAGGCCTTACAGTAACAGAATAGAGCTGTCACCCACACTGAATATAAGCAAGAAAACAATTTTCATTAAATAACGTTTTAAGTGGAACAGTCAGCTACAATGGAGGAGAAAAATATATTTCCTTATTACGGTATTAATTTCGTAAAAAAAGGAAACACGATGGCTAAGGTAAAGAGACTCTTTTTGTTCAGTTATAAGTATTATTTGAGATGTTTCTACGTATTTTCGTTAGCAGATAAATATCGATGTTTATTGTTTATGATGGAAATGTTTCCCTTCAGAGTGCAGTAAAGTTCTAATAGAGTACTTGTACTATGTCCCTAGATTGTACAGAACTGAATAATACGCAATAACACGAATACTGTATGCTTCGTGTGGCGAAGAAAAGCGAAATGATGAATTTTGCTTAATTTTATTGTTTCACAACGTCAAATGGTTGGGTGTGCAGCTCCAAAATGCTCAAATAATAGCAGACAGATGGTTATAAGTTTCATTGGTTTCTGTCAGATATAGATGGGCGTAAGAGGTGCCTTGTAAGTTTAAGACGCCAAGACTGAATACCAGACTCGAAAAGCTACCTGTGTATTGTAAGTAAAATAATTTTTCTTTGTTTTGGGACTAGGCACGTTGACAGAGGGTTGAGTTGTTTTGGGGAAGGAGACCAGACACCGAGGTCATCGGATTAGGGAAGGCCGGGGAAGGAAGTCAGCCGTACCCTATCAAAGGAATCATCCCGGCACTTGCCGGGAGCAATTTAGGGAAATCACGGAAAGCCTGAATCAGGATGGGTGGACGCGGGATTGAACCGTCGTCCTCCCGAATGCGAGGGCAGTGTGGTAGCCACTGCGCAATCTCGCTCGGTGAGACACATTGGCAGAGGGACGGTAATGAAATAATGATATAAGGAGTGTGTTTATTATAATTTTGCTGCAGGTTTTGTGTATATAACGCGACGTAACATTGTAAGTTTAAAGTAAGCTACTTCTCTTGATTTTATTTAGAACAACTGTATAAAATCAAAAGTCGCCTTAAGGAGCTGTTAATTTTATACGAGTAAATTAATATTCCTTAATGACAACGTTTTTGCTATCAAAATATTTGCAATTATTACTCGAGGTCCATTTTGAAGAAAGCTAGTTTGAGCAAAACCAGGCAGACAACAACAACCTGCAACCAAATGTCATCCCTACTCTTCTTTGATGTGCCCTATCCTCAACTTCCAGTTGAGAGCCAGAGATCAAAAATAGTTCAAATGACTCTGAGCGCTATGGGACTTAACATCTGAGGTCCTCAGTCCCCTAGAACTTAAAACTACTTAAACCTAACTAACCTAAGGACATCACACACATCCATGCCCGAGGCAGAATTCGAACCTGCGACCGTAGCGGAGAGCCAGAGAAAAAGCATATATAAGAAATGGTGAGTTAGTGAATAAAAGATGTTTATCCTACAATAAATTCAGTGTTTCCCAGATTGATTTCTCAGTTTGCTATCAACTGCAAGTTTTCTAGCGTAAACATTTCCATAAACATGATAGGAGAATATGTTAAGCAATTTGCAACTAAACATTTTAAGGGTTAGAGTGTCAGGACATTTGGTGGGAAAAAGTGTTAAATATTCCTTGTAACACAAAAATGAAGGCAGTTACTGCAGATGCCAGAGTACCTGGGATATCCTGTATAATATCATTGTAGGAGGGCGCAAGAATGAAGAGTGCGGTGTGTGTGTGTGTGTGTGTGTGTGTGTGTGTGTGTGTGTGTGTGTAGCTGGTAATCAATGGCATTTGTAGTTTGCAGAACTAGCACTCCTGAAAGAAAGGATACTGCGGAGACATGGCTTAGCCACAGCCTGGGGGATGTTTACAGAATGAGATTTTCACTCTGCAGCAGAGTGTGCGCTGATATGAAACTTCCTGGTAGAATAAAACTGTGTGCCCGACTGAGACTCGAACTTGGGACCTTTGCCTTTCGCGGGCAAGTGGTCTACCAACTGAGCTACCGAAGCACGACTCACGTCCGGTACTCACAGCTTTACTTCTGCCAGTATCCGTCTCCTACCTTCCAAACTTTACAGAAGCTCTTCTGCGAACCTTGCAGAACTAGCACTCCTTAAAGAAAGGATACTGCGGAGACATGGCTTAGCCACAGCCTGGGGGATGTTTCCAGAATGAGATTTTCACTCTGCAGCGGAGTGTGCGCTGATATGAAACTTCCTGGCAGATTAAAACTGTGTGCCCGACTGAGACTAGAAGACTGCAAGGTTCGCAGAAGAGCTTCTGTAAAGTTTGGAAGGTAGGAGACGGATACTGGCAGAAGTAAAGCTGTGAGTACCGGACGTGAGTCGTGCTTCGGTAGCTCAGTTGGCAGAGCACTTGTCCGCGAAAGGCAAAGGTCCCGAGATCGAGTCTCGGTCGGGCACACAGTTTTAATCTGCCAGGAAGTTTCATATCAGCGCACACTCTGCTGCAGAGTGAAAATCTCATTCTGAGGACATTAAGTAATTTCCAGACTTCAGAACAGATCAATAGACTTGTTACTAACAATACAATTTGGAAGTGATCAGCAGACAGCATTGTAAAAGGTATGAAGTTAATATTTATATTGGGCAAAGAAGGTTATAAATCCTTAATATGAAACCCTGAGCAATTATATTAGTGGTGTGAAATTATATTTTGGAGTTTCTGAATGTATTTTTGTATTTCTCAGATCAAAGTAGATCTTCTGAAAGATATTAAAAAGGGTTTTGTCCTAATGATTGATGAGATGGAAGCCTCTGGCAGTGATCGATCTGATGATTAGAGGCAGATGTTTTGTGATTCTTTTGCTTTGCTATGGGAAACTGTTCAGCAACAGGTAGCCATCTGATTGTTGTAATTTTGAGAGGTGTTACATATTACTGGAAGCAGATGGTTGAATATTTACACAAAATTAATGTTACTGGCCCTAGCACAGCAGGAAATGATACTGGAACTCTCACTTTTGCCCTTATTGATAAGACAACAGAAACTGATTTACATGTCTCCGCTGTTGTTTCTGATATGGGAGGAATGAACAGAAGTCTGTGATGTGGAGTGGGTATTTCAGTTATGTGCTCTGAAGAATTTCTTTCCAACATGGTAGATCTGATACCTGTGTTGTTGCAAGTGTTTGTCAACTTGTAAGAAATTGGCATTCTGGTATCTGGAGCAGTAACACTGTTATCTCTCAGAAAGTAGCAGATAAAGACAGTTACACTCAACAGTGGTCACATCTCATCTTTCAAAATTGTGGACTATGGAGTTAAGCAGTGAGAGTAGACTCAGATCATTACGCCCTCTTTCAAACAGCTATATACCTCTACCAGAAAATTAAAAAAAAAAAAAAAATGAATGTTGGCCTTGCATTAAGATATCTGTCCTTGAAAAGAGCTAGTGCACAGGAAATGTCAGCAACTGTACAAATTTTGCCAGCTGAAGCTTTTACCATAGCATGGTGTAATAGATTTCTGAATGAATGGTCCACTTTATTGATGTCCTGAACAATTAAGACATTATTGACGAAAAACAATTTAAAAGAATTTTGAGTTTCTGGAAAATTTTGTGAAAATTGTTGATGAAACCAAGATAGGAGATTCTGGGTGGGAGCCATTGCATACAGGTTATCTTGTGAGCACACTATCATTTATATGCCTGGCTAAAGCTGCTTTTCAATAAGGGCTACAGATACCTGATGGGAAGCAGGTATTCTTTGGAAAACATTTTTGCCCAGATATGTAAGAGAGCTGGTTTGAATCTTTCTGCATTAGCTGTGAGAAAAGAACTCAAATTGATTACTGTGATACAGTTTCTGACACCATTCAGTAATACAAACTACTGCTTAATAGTGACAGAGCTTTGCTCAGTTTCTCTGACAGTAATCAGAATGGCCTTAAGTCAGATGTTCCGACTAGTTTGCGTAGACCAAGTGCTTCCACTGATGACTTAAGTGGCCTAGACATAAATAATGTGCATTAGTTAGTGGGTATTTCAGTATCTGCTGTTTTGAAAAAGGGGGTTTGTGCTGAGTGCACATATTTTCGACAAAAGTGGACATGATGACCTAGAACAAAATGAATTTTCGGACTTTGAGGGCTTAAAGTACATTTCACAAGTTTAGTTGGACATTTTAAGGACTGCAGAAAGGTTCACTAAGAAATATAGGGAAAATTAGTTACCAGCAAGTACCAGTAAGAAAACTATTGTAAATTATGTTTTTGATTTACATACAGAAGTACCGCTTTGCTGTAATGTGATCAAGGGGTTAGTCACCCATTATGTAGGTGTTTGAGGTATTTGTTTATCTGGGTTCAAGGTAACAAAAAGAAAATTACAAACCCACACACTGTCCCAGAATGAGGAAACAGAAGTAATGTAGTGTGATTTGTAACAATTATAACAATTTGATTGAAATGTATGCATTTTCATATAAACTTATCTGAGTGCGAGTTCAGCTGCCCTTACTTGTTGAGTTGTACATTATACTTACAAATTACAAGTTGTATTTTGTGTAATTCCTTTCCCTATTTCAGTTAACTTTTTGCGTCTTGTACCTGACTTACAAAAAGATGTTTTGCCATTTGTGAATGTAATATGTAACTATTGTATAACAATAAAAAAAAAATTATTGGAAAGATTTAGCTTGTTATGCACATTTTTTAATGTGGAGGAAGTTCATTGGACGTGCCTTGTGGGGTGAGGTGGGTGGGGGGGGGGGGGGGGGGAGCCCTTTACGTGGTTGCAAAGTACAAATGTAGCTTTCAGCCACTAAGCCCTTCGCAAAATTAGACTACACACACACACACACACACACACACACACACACACACACACACACATACACATATTCATGCGACTGCGACTCACACACACACAACTGCAGTATCATGCAACTGAGGCCACACTGTGAGCAGCAGCACTGGTGCATGATGGGAGTGGCAACTGGTTGGGGGTAAGCAGAAGGCTGGGGCTGGGAGGGTGAGGCACAATGAGGTAGGGGTGGCAGACAATAACATGCTGTTGGGGAGTGTGCAGAGATGAGGTGGAAAGTGGGTAGGGCCACTATATGCAGTAAGGAGGTTCAACGGAGGGCAGTGGAGAGGTTGGGAGTGGGCCCCGGGGTGGGGGGATAATGGAAAAGAAGAGAAGTAAAAAGACTGTGTGCAATAGAGGGATGAGAGCTGTGTAGTGCTGGAATGGGAACAGAGAAGGTGGTGGATGGGAGAGGACAATGACTAATGAAGGTTGAGGCCAGTAAGGTTACAGGAACATAGGATATATTGCAGGGAAAGTTTCCACCTGTGCAGTTCAGGAAAGCTGGTGTTGGTAACAAGGATCCATACGGTACAGGCTGTGAAGTAGTCACTGAAATGAAAGGTGTCGTGTTTGTCTCTTTGCTGCAGTTTGTTGGTGGCCATTCATGTGGACAGACAGACAGCCTGTTGATTGCCATGCATACTGGGCATTCTATGACAATCGACAAGCTGTCTGTCCATGTGACTGGCCTCCAACAAACTGTGGCCAAGAAACAAGTGGACCACCCTCTTGGTGAGCACGCTGCCAAACATGACATCCTTCCTTTCAATGACTGGTTTACAACCTGTGCCTTATGGATCCTTCTGACCAACACCAGCTTTTCTGAATTGCAGAGGTGGGAACTTTTCGTGCAATATGTCACACATTCATGTCATTGTCGTCTCCCATCCAACTCATTCTCTGTTCCTATTCCAGCACTACACAGCCCTCATTCTTCCATTGCACCCAGTTTTTTTACTTCTCATGTTTTCTGCTTCCCTCCCCCCCCCCCCCCCACCTCCCACCCCCCAGGCCCCACTCCCAACCTCTCTGCTGCCCTCTGTCTAATCTCCCAACTGCACATAGCTGCCCTACCCACTTTCCATCTAATTCCTGCGCACCCCCCAACAACACATCACTTTCCGCCACCCCGACCTTAGTATCCCTCCCCATCACTGCTCCGGCTTCCTCCTTACACCACACCCAGTCACCACTCCCACCACGCCCCCTTGAGGGTCCGGGGTCAGAATAGGCCCGAGGTATTCATGTCTGTCATAAGAGGCGACTCAAAGGAGTCCCTCCCCGTCAAGGGGGTAGTTTGCGCCTGAGTCCAGAGACAGATGGTTCAACGACTTACATTTGTGGTCATTTTGGTTTTTCGCTTATTCTGGTTTCTTCCTTCCTTTGTTTGTTTCCTTTCTTTGTCCTTCTCCCTTTCTCACTGCCTTCCTTATTTCTTACCTTGCCTTCTTCTCCTTGCTTTCTTGTCCACCCTCTGGTCTCCGCCTCGGTGTTTGAGACAGTCTGTCATTTCTCTCCGTCCCTCCCTTTTTTTCCTATTCTTCTTTCCTCCCTGTGCGTGCCTGAAGGCCGACCAACATGTTCGCACGCATAGCCTGTGATGGGGTAAAGCATAATTCCCTGCCCTGGGTCGACAAGTAGAGCCTGTGCGACTCCCTAGTAAAGGCCAGGCCCAGGGAGGGGTGATTGCCCGAGCTGACACCTTCCGACCATGCCGATTGGTCCCTCCGTCCGTTTCTCGGTAGGTGTGACCTGAGGTGTAAACATTCACCTAAGGCAGGAGCGCCCTCTGAGAGGGTCCCCACAAGCAAGGAGTGTGCCATTGGAGATGCTGGCAATCATGGGGGATTCACCCGCAATGGATTTCTCTTCTTCTTCTGTCTTGGCTTCTGCCCAAAAACGGAAACTTGACCAGCCACCAGTGACAAAAGTACTATCGCCTGTCCCAAAGTCCTCGTCATTTCTAGATCTGAGGACGGAAAGGATTTTTCATCTGTCAACCCTTTTGTTATTCCGAAGGGCGTAGATGCCATTGCTGGATCTGCCAAATCTTGTACCAGGATGCGTAATGGTACCTTGTTTTTTGAAACTGAGAGTGCCTTTCAGGCACAAAAACTCCTTCAGGCCACACTGCTGTACATGTTCCCTGTCTGGGTAGAGGCTCACCGCACTTTGAATTCGTCGCGTGGTGTGGTTTCTACTAGATCACTAGATGGATAGACTGACAAGGATATTCAGTCTTTCCTCTCTGAGCAGGGCGTGACGGCTGTCCGTAGGGTCATGAAAAAGGTCAACAATGACCTTGTACTGACCCAGACACTTTTCTTGACACTTTGATAGTGTTCAGCTGCCGTCATGCATCAAAGCGGGCTATGGGGTTATTTCTGTTCGCCCCTATGTCCCGACACCTTCGCACTGCTACCAGTGTCAGCGTTTTAACCACACCCGCCAGTCTTGTTCTAAAGCGGCTAAATGCGTCACTTGGGGAAGGGATGCCCATGAGGGTGACTGTCCACCTCCATCTCCTCGTTGCGCGAACTGTCGGGGTGACCATGCAGCATCCTCTCGCGACTGTCCCATCTACAAGGATGAACGCTGTATACAGGAAATTCGGTTCAAAGAGAAAGTGTCCACCTCGGCTGCTCACAAGCTTTTTGCTAGTAGGAAGCCCACTCTATGGTCGTCCGTTTGGCCAGTGCTAAGATCGCCCGGTCAATGTCTCCTCTTCCTCCCGTCACCCCTGAGACACAAGCACCTTCATCAGCTTCTGCCAAGACTAAGACCCAGAAGTCACATGCACGGGCCTTGAAGAAGGAACTTGCAATGACCCTTTCACATTCTCGTCAATACGGTACCAGAACGTTTAAGTCCTACCACTGTAAAGACTGAAGATCCACGATTCGGAATGTCAGAACCATGTAGTAAGTAATGGCAGGAACACCACCACAAAATCAGGCAGCACTAACACTCAAAACCATCGACTCTCGGAGAGAGATTTTAACCGTGTTCAACCCAATGGTAAAGTATCAAACTATTTTTCTCTGAATCATACAGTTTGGGGGAAAGCAGTGAGAATAATTACTTTTGGAAACCTTTTATCAGATGAAGCCTGTTATAACAATAAACTGTTTCGCTTAATAAAACGGCCACCAGCCCAAATCAGGCACAGTGGCTACACAAAAAAATGAAGTCAATTTTCAACACTGAATAAATAACTACTTTCACTTACTACGGTCACTTGGCAGTAATTACTATTAATCCCACTTTCTGTTACTTATGGAATTTATCACTATACTTCAGCAATTATTTAAAGAAGAGACACACGTTTCAACAAGGATACAAAAAAATAGTAAACTTATAGCTATCATTCATATGATCAAAACTATTATCTAGCATGACTAAATTTCATTTCTTTAGGACTGTTATTTGTTAACGTTTTACTAACACCAATATTTGTCTGACTTTCTTTGACGTGGAGTAGCAACACGAACAATTATTGTTAAGATTGTTGCAGTTAAACAATTATGTTACTTTACTTTCAGAACTACTATTGAAAACTTGTCCTCACGGTTACACAAAGTGGTGGCCCTTAAACTGATATGTGCAAACTTTAGTATTTAATAATTATTTTCAGAATTTACTACCAAAACAGTACCATTGCCAGTAATTTACTATTATTCAAGGTTCAACAAACATCAGGATACTCAGAATAAATTCGTTTAGGTAAGGACCATACTGAGGCAAATGGCATAGGAAAATCATGGTTAAACACAAAGGTACACTTAACACTTATGTTCCACTGACTGAAGAGGGTTGGTTCATACTGTGATACACTTCTAAATAAAGTACTTTGCCTGTTACTGCTGTCGAAGGTGGCATGAGGTGGTGCTGCGTAGTAACATTGCGCAAATATGGCTCTTGATGTACATAGCTCTGTCTTCCTCTTGGTGGCGATGATAAAATTGCAAATTTCTGAGCTATTAATTTATTGCTGTACTGTGCCAATCATGTAGAACATGTCCGAGGCCAAAAACCCAGTCTTGCGGATAAATTCGGGGCCTTTAGTGCTTGACCAACGTAATGCGTGTTCACTACTTGCAGGGCAGCTACCAACTGTGTGAGACACTTGTGCGCCAAAATCTCATTCGCGTGCCCCACCACCTTTTCCATTCCACCACAGAACAGAGCTCCGTTCTACCTATGATACCTACACCTTTTCAATTTACACTTCTGCTTACAAAAACCCTAAGTATGAACCATCTGCAATTGCATGACAACATATACATACAAAATTGACTTAATTAATTATAGTTGTACTTGAAATATTACATAATTCTTTACAAAATATGTTTTAATACATTTATTCCACCTACATCAAAGAGCTTATTTTAAATAGATAAACTACACTTAACAAAAGCTTACTCTCATTATAGTATTTTCTTAATTTTTCAAAATTATTACGGGACAAAAATTTTTTTTAAATATACAGTTTAATGGCAGTATTATATTTACAATAGCATTACAAACTGTCCCCTTCTTGCTTCTTCTTTTTCTTTTTCTTCTCACGATGGCACTTCTTCATTCGAATATTTGCTCCAATCGAGAGGACTTAAAGTTGCTGCTATACTTGCACTGTCCACTTGTAGTAGCTCTCCAGAAAACAAAGCTACGCCCATGTGATCGTATTGACTTGGCACACTATACCTCCGTGCGTTTTGACCTACCCCCTGTGGCAGTTATTCCAGCTCGTGGAGGGGTTATGTTGCTGGTCCGGGATGATATCTACTACGATCCCATCACATTGGACACTGACCTGCAGGCAGTTGCTGTCCAAATTACTCTCCCCACTTTCACATTTTACATTTTTACTGTTTACACTCCATCATCATCTGTCAATACTAGGGCAGACATTATGCAAATTATTACTCAGCTACCTGCACCACTTTTGTTGACTGGAGATTTCAATGCCCACCATCCCCTTTGGGGCTCTCCAGCATCCTGCCCGAGAGGCTCCCTATTAAGACCTTCTCAACCACCTCAATCTTGTTTGCCTCAATACTGGCGCCCCTACTTTTCTTTTGGACACAACTCTCACCTTTTCCCATTTAGACCTCTCTACATGTACTACCCAACTTGCAAGTCGGTTTGAGTGGTACGCTCTTTTTTATACGTATTCAAGCAACCACTCCCCTTGTGTTATCCACCTCTTGCATCATACCTCATCTCCATGACCAAAAGTTGGAACATCTCCAAAGCAGACGGGGGGCTCTTCTCTTCCAGGGTGACATTTCAGGATCAAAACTTCGCAAGCTGCGATAGTCAGGTTGAACACTTCACGGAAGTCATTCTCACTGCTGCTGAATATTCCATCCCTCATACTAGTTCTCCATGTCGCGTACCAATCCTCTGGTGGGCCACAGCATGTAGAGACGCTATACGTGCTCGTTGACGTGCTTTACACACCTTTAAACACCACCCTGTGATGGTGATTTGTATTAATTATAAACGATTATGTTTGCAGTGTCATCATGTTATGAAAGAAAGCAAGAAAGCCAGCTGAGCTGCTTTCACAAGCTCCTTCAACAGTTTTACTCCTTCTTCTGTTGTCTGGGGTAGCCTGTGCCAGCTGTCTGGCACTAAGGTCCACTCACCAGTTTCTGGCTTGACAGTCGCAAATGATGTCCTTGTGGCCCCCTGAAGATGTCTCCAATGCCTTTGGCCAATTTTTTGCAGAGGTTTTGAGCTCTGCTCATTACCACCCTGCCTTCCTTCCCCGAAAACAGGCAGAGGAGGCAAGGCCACCTAACTTCCGCTCCTCGAATCATGAAAGTTATAATGCCTCAGTCACCATGCAGGAACTCGAAAGTGCTCTTGCCCGGTCACGTTCCTCCGCTCCAGGGCCTGATTCTATTGATATTCAGATGCTGAAGAAACTTTCTCATGCGGGTAAAGGTTTTCTTCTGCGTACTTATAATATCTGGATTGATGGTCATGTTCCCACATGCTGGTGCAAATCTATTGTCCTGGTTCCTAAGCCGTGGAAGGACAAGCACTTGCCTTCCAGTTATCAACCCATTTCCCTTACCAGCTGTGTCTGTAAGGTGATGGAACGAATGGTTAACTCTCATTTGGTTTGGCTGCTCATATCCTGATGCCTACATACCAGTGTGCAATGTGGATTTCGTAGGCGCTGCTCTGCTGTTGAACATCTGGTTACCTTGTTGACCTTCATTATGAATAACTTCTTGCGGAAGCGCCAGACAGTGGCTGTGTTCTTTGTTTAGGAGAAGGCTCACGACACCTGTTGGAGGGTGGGCGTTCTCTGCACCATGTATACAAGGGGCCTTCGCGGTCGCCTCCATATTTTTATTCGTGCATTTTTAATGGATCGAAAGTTCAGGGTACGTGCAGGTTCTGTGCTGTCCAATGCCTTTCGCCAGGAGAATGGGGTGCCACAGGGCTCAGTTTTGAGCGTCGCTTTCTTCGCCATAGCAATCAATCCCATAATGGATTGCCTCCAAGCTGATGTATCTGGCTCCCTTTTCGGGGACGATTTTACCATCTACTGCAGCGCGCAGCATACATGTTTCCTGGAGCGCTGTCTTCAGCGTTGTCTTGACTGTCTTTACTCCTGGAGTGTTGCCAATGGTTTCCATTTTTCTGCCGAGAAGACGGTTTGTATTAACGTCTGGCACTACAAAGAGTTTCTCCCACTGTCCTTACATCTCGGTCCCGTTGCTCTCCCATTCGTGTAGACAACAAAATTTTTAGGTCTTACATTTGACAGGAAACTTAACTGCTCTCCACATGTGTCATATTTGGCTGCCCGTTGTACATGTTACCTAAATGTCCTCCGTGTTCTCAGCAGTATGTCGAGGGGAACAGATCGAACCATCCTATTTCGACTATATCGGTCGATCGCCCACTCAAAGCTGGATTATGGGAGCTCTGTATACTTCTCCTCACGGCCGTCCATCTTATGCCGCCTCAACTCTATACATCGGGGGTTACGTCTTGCGATCAGTGTGTTCTATGCTAGTCCCGTCGAGAGTCTTCATGCTGAAGCCAGTGAATTTCCACTAACCTATTGGTGCGATATACTGCTTTGTCAGTATGCCTGTCAGCTATTATCAATGCCCGACCACCCATCTTATCGTTCCTTTTTTGACGATTCTCTCGATCATCAATACATGTTGTAGGTATTTGCCCTGCTGCACCCTAGAGTTGGCTTTTGTCGCTTCCTTCAGCATTTTGATATTCCACTCCCTGCAACCTTTAGAGTGGGCTAGAGCCAAATGCCACCTTGACTCCAGGCTCAGGTTCGCATTCACCTTGACTTCAGCTCGCTTCCAAAGGAGGTTACCCCAGCTTCGGTATACCACTAGCGGTTTGTCGAACTTCGTTCGAAGTTCATTAATACAATCTTCATTTATACAGATGGCTCTAAGACCAATGATGGTGTTGGGTGTTCTTTTATTGTCAGGGCACACAGTTTCAAATACTGGCTCCATGGCCATTGTTCGGTCTTTACTCCTGAGCTATTTGCCCTCTCTCAGGCTGTTCTTTACATCTGCTGCCACCGACATCCTGCTTATGTCATCTGCTCTGATTCCCTGAGCACCGACCAGAGCCTCAGTGATCCGTATCCAGTTCACTCTTTCGTGTACCGGATCCAAAGCTCTCTTCAGCAGCTGGTGGACGACGGTTCTCCAGTTACCTCTATGTGGGTTCCTGGCCATGTCGGTATCCCTGGGAACAAAGCTGCAGATGCCGCGGCGAAGGCTGCGGTCCTCCAGCCTCGAACAGCTTCTTGTTGTGTGCCTTCATCTGATTTTAGCATGGTCTTTTGTCAGCCTATTTTATTGCTGTGGCATGCTGATTGGTCTACACTTACTGAAAACAAGCTTCGGGCCTTGAAACCTCTCTCCATGGCTTGAATGACCTCTTCACGCCCTTCTCGGTGGGAAGAGGTCGTTTTGGACCAGTTACAGATTGGACACTACCGGTTCAGTCACCGCCGTCTGACGACAGCTGCACCAGCGCCGTTCTGCCCATGTGGGCAATTGCTGATGGTATGCCACATTTTAACATCCTGTCCGACTTTTAATACACTGCGCATTGATCTTGGCCTGCCATTTACTCTGGATGAAATTTTAGTGGATGACGCAGGAGCAGCTGCTTGTGTTCTTCATTTTATCCACTTGACAAACCTGTCTAGTGACATTTGATTATGCTGTTTAAGTGCCTTTTATAGTGTTGTTCTTTTTTGTTGCTGTTTTAACATTGTGCCTCGCAGTGCATTCATAATTTAGTCTGGGCACTAATGACCACTGTAGTTGTGCGCCCCATCATGCACGGGTGCTGCTGCTCACAGTGTGACCTCAGTTGCCTGAGACTGCAGTTGTGTGTGTGAGTTATGTTTCCATGTGTGTGCATGTTTGTGTTTGTGTTTAATTTTGACTAAGGCCTTACTGACCAAAAGATATGTTTGTGACAGTCTTTTTGTTGTGCCTATCTGCGACACAACATCTCCGCTGTATGGTGAGTGGCAACTTTCCTTTTCACAATATTGTAGTATGCAATTATTAGATTATAGCAAAAAATGTTATTGGAAATGTAAGTCATTTTTGGAAAGATTTTGGTTAATATGCAAGTTCATTGAACTTGGCTTGTGGCAGCCCATTCTGTGTGTCCAAAGCATGCTGAGTTGGAGTTTAGTATCAGCTTCCTGCTTTCATTGTCTCTTATTCCATCTTTTTCAAGTCCACAGTAAGTTAGCATAACAAAAAGTACAGAGGGTCGATATTATTATGTTATGTGTAAGAGAAGTTTGCTCATTATGCTGCTCCAGAAAGTCGGACACAATAAAATTAGTGGCAAATCAAGAATTGTTTCAACTTAATTTTAAATTATTTAGTGTGGGCATCTTTGTAAGCAAATGCATGTGGTTATGTAATATAACCCCAGCATAATATATACCTTTCTTACACATACTTGTATGTACTGTATTTAGATGTAAGTTCAATCTCTGCATAGGAAACACAGTGAAAAGTTGTGAAAAGGATATTCTGATATCTAAGAGGAATTGCAAACCACAAACTAATATGCAATACAGAAGGAAATGCAAAACTAGAAGGTTAAAGCGATGCATACTGGGAGAGTGAATTGGGAGATAGGCACTCCACCACTGAATGCTGCTTTAAATTAATAGGGGTAGGGGGAGGGGGGATGTGTCTCATTTCATGGTTCTGTCAAAAGCAAAAAACTGTTGCATTGAGTACCGTAGAGGCTGAGTATATGACCCTATCTTACACCACACAGGAAGCATTGTGGCTAAGAACATTAATGTGTAAAATAGAACACAATTTAATCATGGAACCTGTAACGATCTTCTGTGTCAATAAAGGAGCCATTAACCTACCTAAAAATGATTTGACTAGTGCTAGAACAAAACATATTGATATATGGCACCATTTTATTTGGGACCACATAGAGCGACAGAACATCACCGTGGACTACCTGTGTACAGAAGACATGTTGGCAGACCTTTCGACAAAACCCTTGGACAAAGAAAAGTTTGTAAAGGTTGTGGGGCTATTTGGTTTTTCTTGTGAGGGCAAGCCACAAAATATATGTCCAAAGGTTGGCTGTTGGAATTGTGTGAACAATACATTTTGTGTGAGACAGTGGTAAAGTGCATCATGTGGAATAAAATAGACCTCTCTGGTGCTATTGTAAGCTCTGAGTTTTATCTGAGTAATGTAATGTTCCTTGGTTGTTATGTTTGATGTATTTTACCAGGAAGTGCAAATATAGTTACTGGTGCTAAATGTCTTTAACTGACTATTATTTATTCAACTGTGTTGACTCTAATAAGAAAAATTTTTCTGGTGCGCCCAAGCTACCTGATTTGCACATGTTCAGAGCAGTCCGAGTTTTAGTGGGGGGAGTGAGATTGTCTCCACATGATCTGTGTTTAAGTTTAGTGATTCCTATTCGTTTACAGTTCTCATGACAAATGAAAACAATATGGATTTCTGTGTCCGGGAGCTATTAAGTGAATTAAAATACATTCATATCATTATGGAAAGCTAAAATATGTTATTAATTTCTGCTTTTTTATTTGCACGTATTTGGTAGTCAAGCATTTTTTGTGTTGCAGAACAATGAAGTTGTGGTGTTCATAGGTCATATCGACCATGAACAACATGATCCTTGAATGAGATTGGACATTCGAGTCGCCATGTATTTTCTTAGAGTCTGCACTGATGTCTCTTGCTGTGTACGACTACTATGGAAATGTATATTTAGTTCCAGATATTTGTGGGACAGTTTGTTCAGTATACTCTTATACACATCACGTTCCCATACTGGTGACCCTGAAGTTTGCACATCTTCTGCAGCTACCATGCTGGGTGTTGTAGCATCAACAGCTTATGTGCATGTTGCCATGGCCGCCTCACCCAACACTTTGCCCAAAGATTTGGAAGCTCAATAACGATCACCAGACCTCTTCATTCCTCCACCATTAATTCACAGCATTTCGCGATCTACAGCCACGTTAACATCAAACTTTGTCACTGTACAGTGGTCGAGTGCTACACCGCTGACACAAACAATGGGCTTGGGTTTTGTGTCGCTGGACTGTGCTCCCCAAAGTGTGAAGTTTGAAGTGAACATATTCAAAACTGTGTACCTACTGATCAATTGCATAACACTCAAAGTGATCTACACTCACACATGTAATGCGGCAGGCCTTCGACACGCTGCATAACCTCGCTCACCCTGGCGTCTGCGTCACTACATGGCTCATCTCCAAGCATTTCATTTGGAAAAATATAAAATGGGACTGTCAGACCTGGAACGCAGCTGTGTCCCCTGTCAACTTAACAAAATCGGCTGCCACATCACCCCACCATTGGGCAGGTTTGACATTCTCCCTGGACGATTTCGTCATGTACGTATGAATCTTATTGGTCCTCTTCCACTGTTGGAGGGCCACAGATACATTTTATCCACCATCGACCGCATGTCCCGCTGGGTAGAGGCAGTTCCTTTGCCTAACATCACAGCCGAGACCTTGGTGAAGGGTTTCATCTTCTCATGGATTGCTAGGTTCGGTTGTCCAACCACCATCACCACCGACCAGGGTCGGTAGTTTAAGTCTTCCCTGTTCACCATTTTATGTAATATCTGCGCCATAAAGAAAATTCATACCACAGCATCCCACCCACAAAGCAACGGGCTGGTAGAATGGTGGCACTGCACTCTGAAAATGGCCCTCAGGTGCCACGACTGCCTCTGGTCCAAAGCCCTTCCATGGGTGGTCCTCAGCCTCTGCGCAACTTTCAAGCCCGACTTACAGGGAACTGTCTCAGAATTCGCTTTCGGGGAGAATCCTGTCCTACCAGGGGAACTCATTCAGCCTCAGGTACCCAATGATTTCCTCCCCTACCCCGATTTCATAAGTTGCATGCACACGCACTTCAAATATGTGCACCTGCACCCACCTATCAGTCACTATCCGCTGGACACTTACATGCCAACCACCCTCAACACTTGCTCCTGAGTGATGCTGAGAGATGATTCAGTCCGACAACCTCTGCAACCACCTATCCTTGGCCCCTTTTAAAGTCCTCTGGCGGGGCGATACAACTTTTGACATTATCATCAAAGGCTCTCCCCAAACTGTTTCGTTACACTGTTGCCCCCCTGCTGGCTCAGTCAGATTCTCTCCAGCCAGTCTCTGTCTCTCGCCGTGGAGTCCGACAATGTTTCTCCTTGGGCCACCATTCCGATTTTTCACCCGACACGTCCCCGTCGCCATTCGCGGGAATCTCGAATACGTCAACACCACCCCGTGTGCGGGTTTCGCTACTACCTCATTGACTATGGAGGCAATCCCTCCCATTGTCACCTGGCTCTGCAATGTACCCCCACATAGCGTGGACGACATTTCAATCGTAACTCTTGATGACCGAGTTCTCATTCTATTCACAGCCACCACGACCTTGCTACCAAATGACAAGCTAAACTCCAGTGTTGTGCATAGCCTCACCCTCCCTCGTGAGTGCGACCCAATGACAATTTGCACCTTCAAGGGCCAGGCGCTGCATCGTCCGCCCTCGCTGGCTCAATGACTTTGAGGTGGACCTGCCTCCCGTCACTCCATCTCCGCACCTCACCCCGACGAAGGTGGTGGTCCTGGTCATGCACCTACCATCTCATACGACCACCAGCAGAATCACTGCCCACACTGTCTCCAGTCAAGACTCACCTGTGGCACTCTGTACTGCGGGGCGGGGGGGCTCAATAGGTCATATTGACCACGAACAACATGATGTTTGAATGAAATTGGGAAATCTAGCTGCCATATATTTTCTTAGAGACTGCATTGATGTCTCTTGCTGTGTACATGTGTATGACTACTGTGGAAATATATATTTATGTACAGATATTTGTGGGACAGTTTGTTCAGTATATCTGTATATGCATCATGTTTCCATAAAGTTACTTTTATCAGTTTGTTAAAAAAATTTGCTTTTATTAATCTTTTCTCCTGAGTATCCTCTGGTGTCCAGTTTCATCTATGATGTAGTGTAGGATCTCTTAATGTTTTACATGTATTAATATATGGGCTTCCTTAGGTCATTGTTAGCTATGCAAGTGCAGTAACACCTGTTTTCTGGCACGCTCTGGCAACTGCTGAAAATCTGAAATGAACTTATTTCTGACAGGTAGCAGAAAAATTTTGCGAATGGTTCTTTGAAAAGCATTACAATCCAAATAAATTTCCTTTTATGCAAGATGATCTATGTTACGTGTGAGAATGTGTGATGAATTTCTTAAACCATAGAGCGTTTGACTCGCATTGAAAACTTAACACTTTGAGTCCTCAAGAAGAATTTCGAGCCTAGAAAAACAGACATTTGTGTCATTATTGGAATTTTACTGGCACGTTTTTGTGTGATGTGTCATGAAGTGGAACACATGCAAAGAAAGACCAATATTACAAGTGAAAGGTTAGCTTTTCTTGTAGCTTATTAATCTTCGAGATCTGTATTATATGTAGACGCGTAGTTTTTCTTCTACCTAGCTACACTATGTGCATTAATTTAAACCATTAACTTTTCCTGTCTGTGTGTTTGCACTACATAACAGTGATGTTGCTATTGGCTTACTAAGTCATATATCATTTATGCTCTGAGTATCTGGTGTCATCTTCTGGAGAGACCACATGACATAAGGTATGATTTGCTTACAAAATCATGTCACAATCTCAATTTGAATGCTGCGGGAACTAACGTACTATGTTTGGTGGAATTCAAATTTATACATTCGTAATACGAAAATATGGAGCATATCGAATTACGAAAATATACAGTGTACATGTTGCTGACATCAGAGATCTTTCAAAAACATGTTCTCTCTCTCTCTCTCTCTCTCTCTCTCTCTCTCTCTCTCTCTCTCTCTCTAAAGCACTGAAAAATTCTGCACCGGTCATTCAAAGGGTTGATAACTTTTACAATTCCGAGGGAAAGTATACTGTCACTTAACATGGAAAATATGTATTTTCAACTGGAGAAACTGTGTTTTTAACCAGGAAATCCGGAAAAAAAGGAATTTTTTTTCCCCCATGTCCGCGTATACATCGTGAATACATTCAGGTATTGTCTTTTTATAAATTACGGTTAAAGATTTTTGTTCCTGAGCAAATGAGTAGTAAGGGAAGATTCTGCTGCATTATTTGCCAAATTATGGTATTCTACTTCAGTTAGAATGTTTGAACTATTAATGCTAATTACTCTGCAACTAAATTAGTGCAGAATTTGCTAACATATTTCCAGCATTTGCTGTATAAATGCTATAATAAATTATCCACATTTTTCCTCTATTCTATCTGAAAGTTAGTAACTGGGTATAAATATACATTGAAAATAATGATAACTAAATGAAATGATAATTAAACCAATACTTTAAGCTGTCGACAGACGTTGATGTACATCAACAGGGACAATTGAAAATGTGTGCCCCAACCGGGACTCAAACCTGGGATCTCTTGCTTACATGGCAGATACTCTATCCATCTCACCCACTGAAGGCACAGAGGGTAGTGCGACTGCAGGGATTTATCCCTTGCACGCTCCCCGTGAGACCCACATTCCAAACTTAATGTCCACACACTACATTCATAGTGCCCCTGCCCACTACACTCATTACTCGCGGCAGACAATCTTACCAAGTCCCGTAAGAGTTTCGGCAGTGCATGTGCATCCACACAGAAGGAGGAGATCAGTGCCCAGTCTGAAAGAACAGATTCCATCTCCATGTAGTTACAGCTAACTGGCCATTTTGACCTCCTCCTTCTGTGTGGCTGTAAGCAGGAGATCCCGGGTTCGAGTCCCGGTTGGGGTACATATTTTCATCTGTCCCTGTTAATGTACAGGGTGTTTCAAAAATGACCGGTATATTTGAAACGGCAATACAAACTAAACGAGCAGCGATAGAAATACACCGTTTGTTGCAATATGCTTGGGACAACAGTACATTTTCAGGCAGACAAACTTTCAAAATTACAGTAGTTACAATTGTCAACAACAGATGGTGTTGCGGTCTGGGAAACTCTATAGTACGATATTTTCCACATATCCACCATGCGTAGCAATAATATGGCGTAGTCTCTGAATGAAATTACCCGAAACCTTTGACAACGTGTCTGGCGGAATGGCTTCACATGCAGATGAGATGTACTGCTTCACCTGTTCAATTGTTTCTGGATTCTGGCGGTACACTTGGTCTTTCAAGTGTCCCCACAGAAAGAAGTCACAGGGGTTCATGTCTGGCGAATAGGGAGGCCAATCCACGCCGCCTCCTGTATGTTTCGGATACCCCAAAGCAATCACACGATCATCGAAATATTCATTCAGGAAATTAAAGACGTCAGCCGTGCGATGTGGCCGGGCACCATCTTGCATAAACCACGAGGTGTTCGCAGTGTCGTCTAAGGCAGTTTGTACCGCCACAAATTCACGAAGAATGTCTAGATAGCGTGATGCAGTAACCGTTTCGGATCTGAAAAATGGGCCAATGATTCCTTTGGAAGAAATGGTGGCCCTGACCAGTACTTTTTGAGGATGCAGGGACGATGGGACTGCAACATGGGGCTTTTCGGTTCCCCATATGCGCCACTTCTGTTTATTGACGAAGCTGTCCAGGTAAAAATAAGCTTCGTCAGTAAATCAAATGCTGCCCACATGCATATCGCCGTCATCAATCCTGTGCACTATATCGTTAGCGAATGTCTCTCGTGCAGCAATGGTAGTGGCGCTCAGGGGTTGCCGCATTTGAATTTTGTATGGATAGAGGTGTAAACTCTGGCGCATGAGACGATACGTGGACGTTGGCGTCATTTGGACCGCAGCTGCAACACGGCGAACGGAAACCCGAGGCCGCTGTTGGATCACCTGCTGCACTAGCTGCGCGTTGCCCTCTGTGGTTGCCGTACGCGGTCGCCCTACCTTTCCAGCACGTTCATCTGTCTCGTTTCCAGTCCGTTGAAATTTTTCAAACAGATCCTTTATTGTAACACTTTTCGGTCCTTTGGTTACATTAAACCTCCGTTGAAAACTTCGTCTTGTTGCAACAACACTGTGTTCTAGGCGGTGGAATTCCAACACCAGAAAAATCCTCTGTTTTAAGGAATAAACCATGTTGTCCACAGCACACTTGCACGTTGTGAACAGCACACGCTTACAGCAGAAAGACGATGTACAGAATGACGCACCCACAGACTGCGTTGTCTTCTATATCTTTCACATCACTTGCAGCGCCATCTGTTGTTGAAAATTGTAACTACTGTAATTTCGAAAGTTTGTCCGCTTGAAAATGTACTTTTATTGCCCTTTCAAATATACCGGTCATTTTTGAAACACCCTGTATATCAATGCCTGTTGACAGCTTAAGGTATTGATTTAATTATCATTTCATTTTAGGGAGCTGCATGGTCACCGATGGTATCTGTTCTTTTGGACATGTCTGAAAGAACAGGTACCATCTCCATAATGATAACTAAATTTACAATTAGTGGTATTTGTAATTATCACAGTTTTTTGGTAAACTAAACTAATCATATGAATAACTTCTAACTAACCAAATGAATGTAATGGATAATAATGTCAAATTGCCTAAGTCTTGTGTTAATATTTGAGATTTTTGATATCAAAAATAACACTATTGAAAATATTTGCAAAAATAAAATTTTTGAGAAGAAGCAAAATGTAACAGGGAGAGGAGTCCACATGCATTCTTACAAGCTGCATGTGTGATATATTCTTGTGTAAAAATACAGAAAGCTATTGCCAGTGTTGATAGGCATTTTGAAATTCTGAAGGTAGCAGGGATAAAATACAAGGCGCCAAAGTCTATTTACAACTTGTACAGAAACCAGATATCAGTTATAAGAGACTAAGGGCCTGAAAGTCAAGCATTGATTGAAGAAAAGAGTGTAACAGGGTTTTAGCCTATCCCCAATGTTAATTCAGTCTGTACATTGAGGCTTTCACAGGATAGCGTTGCACGGAGAACTGCATCCAACCAATCTTTGGACTACAGGCCCGGCCCACTGCCACACAGTAAAACAGTGCACCTGCTACCTTTACATACTCAGTAAATATTGTGATTGGGTGGAATAAGCATGAACCAACATGCATACTTAATGTGTGTAAACTTTCTTTATGTAGAAATAATGACAAAAAACTAAAGTGCAAGCTTAGAAGCAGTTTCAAAAATGGGACACAGGGAAGTAAACTATTGACAAGTGCATGTATTACCTTAGGCTATGCTACATGCAAGTGTGCTACAATAATATAACTTAATTGTATCTATTTTCTCTTTTTGATATCTTCTCACAGCAGGAGAAAAGAGTATTGCAAACGAACTATCTCTGCTAGTCCCTCTATTTTATGGGAGAGGGACTATTTCTGTCCATAGAGTAATTTAACAATTTTCCTTCAGTCTGGGCTGATACTGAAGTTTAGGCTGATAACACAATGGCACCCACATTTGACTTCTTTTTCAACAATCGGCAAGGGGCAAATTCAAAGAATATCTCTGGTACTGCAGCTTCAGGAGGAAATGGTTTGATGTATGGATACTGTACAGTACAAAGTGGCCAGTTGTTTTACAAACACTTTTATTAGTTAATGTTTGGAGGAAAATTATTTAAGAAGAACCATTTAAGTCAGTCAGTGAGAGGAACAATGATAATTTCACTCGTCCTACAAGAGGCATGCTGAATGAAACTGCACTATTAATTTCCACAAAATGTTTAACAAATTAATAGAAAAAAATCAGTATGAATGTAAATTCTTGGAAATAAAGGATGCTAGATATTCTCTGGTAGAAATGCTACTCTTCAGTAGATGAATTCTATCAGGATTAACTGATGAAATGCTTCATGGATCCCATTTGAAGTGAAGTCTTCAGGAATGTGTGCTAGAGTGCAGTGATAGTGTGTACTCCCCCTACATCATTTCCTTGAGAACTAGGTTGTAGTGACTGATATATAGAGGCCTGAGGCTTAGGTTTGAAAGGTTCATATGACTTTGGTTGTGAGCTGAATAAAAAAAAACCAACATATGTGGAGAAAAAAAATCTTTAGCTTAGCCCATGGTCTATGTTTTCAATGCAAAGTTACCTGTGTATTTACCACATGGCATTGTAACTTGTGAACACTGCTTTATGGTTAACTATTTCCAATTTTGTACATAAATCTTGGTGTGTGTGTGTGTGTGTGTGTGTGTGTGTATGTGGGGGGGGGGGGGGGGGGGGGGTTAAATTCAACATGTGATCACTATGTAACTATTGATTTTGCTCTCTCTCCCTCACCCCTTAAAATCTTTGTTGTGGTGACAGAGCGATCTGCAGTGCAGCCAGAATGAAGGTTGCTGTGCAGCCAGAATCTACAGCATTTACTCAAATCTAAGCCACACTATTTTTCCAGTTTTTGTAATCCAAAAAACTGCCTGCAGCTTAGAATCGAGTGCAAAGTAAGCGGAAGTTCTGAAAAATGTTGATAGGTGCCACCACAACTAACATCTGTCGTCGAATATATGTAGTGCTACACAGGCATGCTTTTCAGGCGCAAAGATAGATACTGACGACAAAACTTCTGTGTCAGTAAATAAATTTTTAAAAAAAGGTGGAAGATGAGTTTTTTTCTCCGCCCCTAGTTTCAACCACTGCATTTTCATACATTATCCAATGAAATAAATACAAATTCCATATTGTTGATCTTCGAATGTAACAGCATTTCAATGTACTATGAAAATTCGCCGCCCCCCCCCCCCCCCCCCCAATGAACCATGGACCTTGCCGTTGGTGGGGAGGCTTGCATGCCTCAGCGATAAAGATGCCCATACCGTAGGTGCAACCACAACGGAGGGGTATCTGTTGAGAGGCCAGACAAACGTGTAGTTCCTGAAGAGGGGCAGCAGCCTTTTCAGTAGTTGCAGGGGCAACAATCTGGATGATTGACTGATCTGGCCTTGTAACACTAACTAAAATGGCCTTGCTGTGACTGCGAACGGCTGGAAACAAGGGGAAACTACAACTGTACAGCTTTACTGTATGGTTAAATGATGATGGCGTCCTCTTGGGTAAAATATACCGGAGGTGAAGTAGTCCCCCATTTGGATCTCCGGGCGGGGACTACTCAAGAGGATGTCGTTATCAGGAGATAGAAAACTGGCGTTCTGCAGATTGGAGCATGGAATGTCCGATCCCTTAATCAGGCAGGTAGGTTAGAAAACTTAAAAGGGAAATGGGTAGGTTAAATTTAGATATAGTGGGGATTAGTGAAGTTCGGTGGCAGGAGGAACAAGACTTTTGGTCAGTTGAATATAGGGTTATAAATACAAAATCAAATAGGGGTAGTGCAGGAATAGATTTAATAATGAATTAAAAAATAGGAGCGTGGGTAAGCTACTACAAACAGCATAGTGAACGCATTATTGTGCCCAAGATAGACACAAAGCCTACACTTACTACAGTAATACAAGTTTATATGCAAACCGGCTCTGCAGATGATGAAGAAATAGATGAAATGTATGACGAGATAAAAGAAATTATTCAGGTAGTGAAGGGAGACCAAAATTTATTAGTCATGGGTGACTGGAATTCGAGACTAGGAAAAGAGAGAGAAGGAAACATAGTAGGTGAATATGGATTGGGGGAAAGAAATAAAAGAGGAAGCTGTCTGGTAGAATTTTGCACAGAACATAACTTAATCATAGCTAACACTTGGTTCAAGAATAATAAAAGAAGGTTGTACACATGGAAGAATCCTGAATATGCTAGAAGGTATCAGACACATTATATAATGGTAAGACAGAGATTTAGGAACCAGGTTTTAAATTGTAAGTGGCGGATGTGGACTCGGTCCACAATTTATTGGTTATGAACTGTAGATTAAAACTGAAGAAACTGCAAAAAGGTAGGACTTTAAGGAGATGGGACCTGGACAAACTGAAAGAACCAGAGGTTGTACAGAGTTTCAGGGAGAGCATAAAGGAACAACTGTCACAAATGGAGGAAAGAAATGCAGTAGAAGAAGAATGGGTAGCTTTGAAAGATGAAGTAGTGAAGGCAGCAGAGGATCAAGTAGGTAAAAAGACAAGGGCTAGTAGAAATCCTTGTGTAACAGAAGAAATATTGAATTTAATTGATGAAAGGAGAAAATATAAAAATGCAGTAAATGAAGCAGGCAAAAAGGAATACAAATGTCTAAAAAATGAGATCGACAGGAAGTGCAAAATGGCTATGCAGGGATGGCTAGAGGATAAATGTAAGGATGTCGAGGCTTATCTCACTAGGGGTAAGATAGATACTGCCTACAGGAAAATTAAAGAGGAAAGAGAACCACGTGTATGAATATTAAGAGCTCAGATGGAAACCCAGTTCTAAGCAAAGAAGGGAAAGCAGAAAGGTGGAAGGAGTATATAGAGAATCTATAAAAGGGCGATGTACTTGAGGAGAATATTATGGAAAGGGAAGAGGATGTAGATGAAGATGAAATGGGAGATATGATACTGCATGAAGAGTTTGACAGAGCACTGAAAGACCTAAGTCGAAACAACGCCCCGGGAGTAGACAACATTCCATTAGAACTACTGACAATCTTGGGAGAGCCAGTCCTGACAAAACTCTATCATCTGGTGAGTAAGATGCATGAGACAGGCAAAATATCCTCAGGCTTTAAGAAGCAGACGTTGACAGATGTGAAAATTGCCAAACAATCAATTTAATAAGCCACAGCTGCAAAATACTAACGGAAATTATATACAGGCGAATGGAAAAACTAGTAGAAGCCGACTTTGGGGAAGATCGGTTTGGATTCTGTAGAAATATTGGAACATGTGAGGCAATACTGACCTTACGCCTTATCTTAGAAGAAAGATTAAGGAAAGGCAAACCTACGTTTCTAGCATTTGTAGACTTAGAGAAAGCTCTTGACAATATTGACTGGAATACTCTCTTCAAATTCTAAAGGTGGCTGGGATAAAATACAGGGAGCAAAAGGCTATTTACAATTTGTACAGTAAACATATGGCATTTATATGAGTCGAGGGACATGAAAGGGAAGCAGTGGTTAGGAAGGGAGTGAGACAGGATTGTAGCCTCTCCCCTATCTTATTCAATCTGTATATTGAGCAAGTAGTGAAGGAAACAAAAGAAAAATTCAGAGTAGGTATTAAAATCCATGGATAAGAAATGAAAACTATGAGGTTTGCTGTTAACATTGTAATTCTGCCATAGAACACACAGGACTTGGAAGGGGAGTGGAACGGAATGGACAGTGTCTTGAAAGGATGATGTAAGATGAACATCAACAAAAGCAAAACAAGGATAATGGAATGTAGTCGAATTAAGTCGGGTGATGCTGATGGAATTAGATTAGGAAATGAGACATTTAAAGTAGTAAAGGAGTTTTGCTATTTGGGGAGCAAAATAACTGATGCTGGTCGAAGTAGAGAGGATATAAAATGTAGACTGGCAATGGCAAGGAAAGCGTCTCTGAAGAAGAGTAATTTGTTAACATCGAGTATAGATTTAAGTTTCAGGAAGTCGTTTCTGAAAATATTTGTATGGAGTGTAGCCATGTATGGAAGTGAAACATGGACGATAAATAGTTTGGACAAGAAGAGAATAGAAGTTTTCGAAATGTGGTGCTACAGAAGAATGCTGAAGATTAGATGGGTAGATCACATAACTAATGAGGAGGTATTGAACAGAATTGGGGAGAAGAGGAGTTTGTGGCACAATTTGACAACAAGAAGGGACCAGTTGGTATGACCTGTTCTGAGGCATCAGGGGATCACAAATTTAGCATTGGAAGGCAGCGTGGAGGGTAAAAATCATAGAGGGAGACCAAAAGGTGAATACACTAAGCAGATTGAGAAGGATGTAGGCTGCAGTAGGTACTTAGAGATGAAGAAGCTTGCACAGGATAGAGTAGCATGGAGAGGTGCATCAAACCAGTCTCAGGTCTGAAGACCACAACAACAAACGAAAATCCGACTGGCAAGACTGTTTGGGATGTTTGTCAATATGGCCAACTCTACGTTCTGAATTTTTTCCTACCTGTGAGAAGAGATAGTTGCTAATAGGAACTATTATGAATTGTGAATCACATGCACTATTCTCTTCAGCATAAGAATAATACGAATATAAACATTTTGCCATGTAGTGTTTCGTGTTTGCTGCTATCTCATTTAAATCCTGTCTGCCTAATAAACTACGAAACTTGAGCGAGACAACAGCAAACGCGGAAGAAAATACATATCCTGTCATGTTTATATTCATATTATTCTTATGCCTAATAGTGATACAGTCAGAAATGAAGCACGGCAATTGACTAGATTTTTAAATCTAAGATGACTAATTTCTGTGCGGAATGTAATGTTGTAAAGTGGTGTCTGCACAGATTTTCAAATGGAGATAAATTTTCGACAAACTCCCGTTCAGAACATCTTCTATCATATGCAGTCTATTATTTGGTTCTTGTTGATCACTATCAAAGAAAGCAGCAATGTAAGTAACAACAAATAGCAGTCTCTTGCCATTGTTTCTCTAATGAGACGATTCCTACCTTTAAATAAAAAAAAAAAAATTGTAAGCGGCGGTAGCGCGCAAGAAAGCAAGCCATGCCGCGGGCGGCGACAGGCCGTAAGCACTCAGTAGTCAGTATCAGAATGCGACAAACAATGCATGACACAGTACTGTACTGCATTTTCAGCGTAGAGTGACGTAAACACCTATAACAAAGAGAACGACACTTATCAGATCAAAGAAATATAAGCAATCAATTCAAACCAGACGAAGCACGTGAAAAAGGAAGGGCACCTGTATAAATACGGACGGAGCGCCTGACGTATATCAGTGGCTACCTGGTAAATCTTTATTTTAACTGCGAAGCTTACGACTAGAACCAAACTACTCTAGCTGTATCGTCATTCATTCTACCTAAATTGTGTCTCATATTACAGTGGACCAACTTTGTTTCGATTTGGAGGTGCGGCCTAAAACTTTTCTCTCCCCTTGATTTTCGAGTCTCAAATTTCAGGTGCGACTTAGATTCCGGAATTTTTTTTTCCTTGATTTCGAGTCTCATTTTCCAGGTGCCACCTAGATTCGAGTAAATACAGTAGGTTAGGATGAAAAGTGATAATTTGGCAAAGCCCATGAATGCGAATGCGAAATAATGGTTATGGTAACAGAGTGACCTGCATGTTAGCCCAATAATTATGTTTTTGTCATTTTTAAACGCGCTTTTCATCATAATGTTTTGCAAGGTAAATTCAGAATAGATGTGTCCCTGATGAGGATCTTATAGCATATTGTGTAATTATATTGTACATACACAAAAAAATGCAATGGGGTCCAGTATGTAAGTTTACTAAAAAACTTAATTTGTACAACTCTATTGCTCATATTTTCATTGAGTTTTCTGCATTTTCAATGAGATTTTCTACAGTGTTTTATTAGTCAAGGGCATGTAGTGAAATCAGTGTAAATGATTTCGAAGCTGTGAATCCAACGTGGGCAACCAAAGGCGAGAGGCAAATGACATTTGCCTATGGTGTGTGGATACACTTAAGATACAGTTTTAAATACTTTTCCACAGAGAAATTTTCTTGCAGTATATGCAAAAGGTACTTATTATGTTTATAGGAGAGTAAAGGAAGTTTCACAAATAAACGTTTAAAATTGTCGGCAACAGTTGTTTTTTTTTTTTTTTTTTTTTTTTTTTTTTTATTATTATTCAGCAGTGAGTTATGGGTGCCCCTATGCACATTAAAAGAAACAAATCTCGATAAAATGACCTATAGAATGATGACACACCTTAATACAGCAGAGAAGGGTGAAAGGTGCTTTACATGGGTTTAAAAAAGAAGTAAAACCCCAGAAAGCTAACAGAAAGGCACAGGGAAATCTGACTGGCTGACTACTGGGTGAGCCTGTCTCCCTTTTAACACATTAAAAACAGTTCTGTTTCTGTAAAATTTTAGGACACAAGTTGGACTGATCACAAAACTGTAAAACTTGAACTACATTGTTTCAACGTCACTGAAAATACAGGGCAGATCTGCTGGCAAATCTGCCACTGTCCTCTGGTCTAAAAATAAAACACAGTCTAGTAAAATGTTGCACACAGTGATCTGTATGCCACAAGCACTACCCTCTGGAGAGTCCTCTCACTGGAGCAAGAAGCCATGCGTCATTGGGCTGTGACTTATGCAAAGACAGGTAAGGAGGACCTCATCCTGTCTTTGTGGATGAAAGGAAGTGTGCCATGGCTGCGTAGTGAGCTTTACTAGATGCAGGCAATCCTATATCTAGTCTAGCATGTGGCTCCACAGTGGGAAGTGGTCATTGAAAAGAAAGTTGCAGAGAGAGAGAGAGAGAGAGAGAGAGAGAGAGAGAGAGAGAGAGAGAGAGAGAGGTCAGTGGCTGAGGATGACCCAGTAACAGCTGAGGAATTAGTGGGACTGCCTGTACTGAGGGTGCACAGGTTCTGAGACATGATGAGGTTCTCCAACTTTTGTCCTCTGGGGCAAATGTAGGTCAACCCCCATAGTACATTATGGGCATTGAAATCACCCAGTAGGAGGAATGGGTGGAGGAGTTGTGCTATAAGGCCTGCAAAAGCTTCAGAATCAATTGCATGCTGTGGAGGTAAATACAGGGAGCAGATCTTCTGACTCACATGAACAGCAGTGGTTGTTGATAATGTGTGTTATTGACAAACAGAGCTACACCTCCCTTGGCTCTCTCCCCAGTCAGGTTGTCCTTTTGGTGGAGGCTATAGCCCTGTAGCACAGGAGTGTTAGTGGCTTTGAAATGTTTCCCATAAACACGAGCATTGAAGGTGTGCCTGTGCCAGGAGTTTCAGTTCCTACACATGAGTCCTGAACCCATTTATGTTCCACTGTAGCATGGAAGTCATTTATCATGGAGGTTCCCTTTCACCCTGTCTTTCCACTGGGGTGGGGAGCATGCTACAGATGGAGGTTCGGCCTTGGGGCAAGATGGCTGCCCCTGGCAGACTTTGCAGTCGGTTGGCTCTGAAGCAGGAGCAGTAGAACTGTCAAATTGAATGACATAGACATGATCTGATGATTTACTGCCTATTTTCCCCTGTGGTGGAAGCTTTGGGAGGGCTTTGTAGGCGCTACTGCAGCAGTGTTGAAGGAAGGCTCTGCCTTTGTAGGCACTGGGAGCTCTGCAATGGTGGCAACTGTTGCTTTATCTGATGTTCTCAGGAGGACTATGGGCTCTGAAACAACTGCCACTTGACAAATGGACTGACAAACACAGGTATTAGTGCTGACACTGTGACATTTGCCTGCTTTGTTTCTTCATTGATAGTGCTTGGTGTTGATGTACTGCATTGTTATACTGGCTGAAAAATGGAGGGGGGGGGGGGGGTGGAAGTTCAACACTGACTACTGTAAATGATGTTAGCTGACAGTTCCACAAGTTCGTTTCACAGTTCTTTACTTTAACTGTTCACAATGACCTAATATTACACAATTATGTGGCCAGTTCACTATTGGTAAATGTTGATAAGCCTCATTAAGGTTGCAGGCAACATCTACATACTGGTACAATAGTTTGCCATTGAAAATCTGTGAGCAGTAAAAATGTAACCTCACTGTTCACAGTTCATGCAGAATAATAAAATACATGTGACACTATTTTTCAAATAAATTAAAGAGAAATTGTCATTAATTGTTCTAACTCACGACCTATTTGTTTTAAACTTATCCCACTGTTAAGTTGATGCATTGTTGTTAATCTAACCAATACATGTTTCATGTTTGAAAATCAGCCATGGACTGACTGTCTCTGGGCTAAAATCAGTACTTTATATATCCTCACAATAATAGGCACTGAAACTATGCATTGTTCGATGTTGAAGTTACAGAAATTACATAACTCATTCAATAAACTGAATACATCAAAAAATCCCTTCTTTTTAACAATTCCTTCTGTCACAAAGGTTAGGCTGAATTATTAGTTTAAATAACGAAATTAACAGATATAGTCATACAAGCAATACTTTTGACAAGCTCAGTAATTATTTTGTAAATAAAATAGAAAGAAACTTCCACGTGTGAAGAATATACCAAAAACAAAGATTCCAAGACTTATCAAGTGGGAAAGCACTGGTAGACAGGCACAATAAAATAACACACAAACACACACACACAAAATTTCTAGCTCTCGCAACCGACGGTTGCTTCTTCAGGAAAGAGGGAAGGAGAGGGAAAGACGAAAGGATGTGGGTTTTAAGGGAGAGGGTCTGCTTGTGTCTGTGTATGTGCAGATGGACACGTGTGTGTGCGAGTGTGTACCTATCCTTTTTTCCCCCTAAGGTAAGTCTTTCCGCTCCCGGGATTGGACTGACTCCTTACCCTTTCCCTTAAAACCCACATCCTTTCATCTTTCCCTCTCCTTCCCTCTCTCCTGACGAAGCAACCGCTGGTTGCGAAAGCTCAAATTTTGTGTGTCTATCGACCTGCCAGCACTTTTGTTTGGTAAGTCACATCATCTTTGTTTTTAGATATATTTTTCCCACGCGGAATATATATATATTAAAAACAAAGAATCCAAGACTTACCAAGCGGGAAAGCGCCGGCAGACAGGCACAATGAACAAAACACACAAACACACACACAGAATTACTAGCTTTCGCAACCGATGGAGGAATGTTGTCAAATACATTGGAAATTAAAATTGGATTATGGCAAGGTTATGCACTGGCATGCCTTTTATTCAGTGCCATCTTGTATAGAGTGATGAGAGAAGCAAATATCTTGAGTAGGAAAATGATTTTTCATAAATCTGTGCAGATACTGGACTATCAGGATGACACTGACATAGTAGGAAGAACTCTGATGATAATGGAAGAGACATTCACTGCACTTTAACAGGCTGGCAGGAATTTAGGACTAAATATCAATTAGCAGAAAACAAAATACCTAACTGTTGAGAAAGTGCATGGGGGGAACATGCCATCTGAAATAATGATGGGTAGTTATACCATTGAAAGATTTGGACCTTCAAATATTTGGATTTGATTGTAACCAGTCTAAATGATATCTGGTACAAAATAAAGCAGAGGCTAATTGCTGCTAATAAAGCTTATTTTGCCTTAACAAAGCTTCTATCTTCAAGGCCCCTTACTAAAACTGCCATAATATCTATAAAATACTGATCAGACAATTGCTTACATATGCCTCTGGAACCCTGACTCTAGCAGCAAAGGATGCTGAATCAATCACTGGATGCATTCAAGAGAAGGATACTCAGGAGAATCATTAGCCCAATTTGTGAAAGGGAGAGATGGAGGATGAGATACAACCATGAATTGCATGCCAAAGATCAGCCTGTTAGGATGTCACATGGATGAATGACGCAGAAATACTTGTGGTCAACTGAAAACTGGATAGGAGGATGGAGTCATAGGAGACCCTCAGAAGATGGGATACATCTATACTCTGCAAACCACTGTGAGGTGCATGGCAGAGGGTATGTCCCATTATACCATTTATTAGGGTTTCTGCCTTTTCTTTGCATGTATGGAGTGTGGGAAGAATGTTTGAATGCCTGTGTGAGTGCAGTAATTGTTTTAATGTTCTCTTTACAATCCCTATAGGAGTGATATTTAGGGGGTTGTAGTATATCACTAGAGTAACACTTTGAAGCTAGTTCATGAAAATTTGCTAATAGAGTTTCTCAGAATGATTTACATCTGTCATCAAGAGTCTGTCAGTTTAGTTTCTTCAGTATCCCAGTGATACTCTTCCATGTATTAAACAAACCTGTGACTGTTTAGCTGCCTCTCTCTGTATATGTTCAATATGCCCAGTTAGTCCTATCTCGTGTGGGTCCCATACACTACAGAAATATTCTAGAAATGATTGTACGAGTGACTTGTAAGCAATGTCTTTTGTAGTGTGATTGAACTTCCCCACTGCTCTATCAATGAACCAAAGCCTACTGCCTGCTTTACCCACGACTCAACCTATGTGATCATTACTTTTTGTATCCCTACAAAGTGTTACACCCAGGAATTTGTATGAGTTGGCTAATTCAAATAGTGACTGTTTGATGACACAGTCATAGGATACTATTTTTTGTTGTTGTTGTGTGAAGTGCAGCATTTTCAATTTTTGAACATTTAATGAAAGATGTCAATTTTTACTTCACTTTGAAATCCATCAATTTCTGAGTGAATATTTATGCATCTGCTTTCAGACAGTACTTCATTATAGATAACTGCATCATCTGCAAAAAGCCTGAGATTACTAATGATATGGTCTAAACTAACTTCTCCCAAACAGGTCATGAAGGTCCAATGGTACCAACCGGCTGCTGTGTCATCCTCAGCCCGTAGGGGTCACCAGATGCTGATATGGAGGGGCATGTGGTCATCACACTGTTCTCCTGGCCATATGTCAGTTTCTGAAACCAGAGTTGCTACTTCTCAATCAAGTAGCTCCTCAGTTTGCCTCACAAGGGCTGAGTGCACCCCACTTGCCAACAGAACTCGGCAGAACAGATGGTCCCCCATCCAGGTATGCCCAGCCCAACGGTACTTAACTTCGGTGATAGTTAGCCAAATAATATTGTCTGCCAGGTCATTAATAAACAATGTGGACAGCAACAGTCCTAACACACTTCCCTAGGTGACTCCAGAAGTTACTTCTACATCTGACAATGACTCTCCATCAAAGATAACATGCTACATTGTCCCTACCAAAAAGTCCTCAATTCAGTCACAAATTTCACTTGATATCTGATGTGATTGTACCTTTGACATTAAGCATAGGTCTGGTACAGAGTTAAATGCTTTTCAAAAATCAAGGAATACTACAGCAACCTGAATGCCTTGATCCAAAGCTAGCTTTCAGTAGTCATATGAGAAAAGTGCAAGTTGGGTTTTATATGACGATTTTTTAAATTCATGCTGGTTGGAAGTGAGGAGGTTGTTCTGTTTGAGATATCTCATTATGTTGGAGCTGAAAATATGTTCTAAGATTCTAAAACAAATCAGTGTCAAGGATATTGGACAGTAGTTCTCTGGATCAGTTCCATTACCCTTCTCATAGACAGGTGTGACCTGTGCATTTTCCTTGAACTGAGTGCATTTTTTTGATCAAGGGATCTACAGTAGATTATAATTAGAAGAGGGGCTAACTCACCTGCAAATTCGGGATAGACTCTGACAGGGATTCCATAAGGCCCTGAAGATTTGTTTAGTTTTAACAATTTGAGTTCTTTCTCAACACCACCAACACTAATAATTATTTCCCTCATCTTTTCAGTGGTACAATTCTTTGTATGGGAACATTTGAAAATGGAGTTAAGCATTTCATTTTTTGCTGTGTTACCATCAATTTCATTTTCTGTCTTATTTGCGAGGGACTGGATGTTAACTTTGGTGCTACTAACAACCTTTACATACAACCAGAATTACTTTGATTTCTCGAAATGTGATTTAGTAAAGTTTTGCAGGATGTCTTATCATACCCACCACTACCAAAACTATAATTTTCTCAATAACTGCTGGAAGATTAAAGTCTCCACTGACGATTACAGTATGATCAGTGAACTTATGTACAAGTGAAATGAGATTTTCTCTGTAGTTTTTGGTTACATCAGGATACGAGTGTGATGGGTGACAGAGGGCTCTAAGTATCAATTTATGCCAACGTTTGATACTGAGTCCTACCCAAACAATCTCACAGGCACCTTCAGTTTCTATCTCGGTGAGTTTGAGTTTCTTGTCTGACAAATACACTACTTCCATTTCCCATTTGCATATCCTTTTCATATACACTTCTGTTTTCCCCAAAATTCTCACTGCTATCAATTTCAAGTTTCAACCAGCTTTCCGTAGATTAGATTAGATTGGATTAGATTAGTATTTGTTCCATAGATCATGGATATGACACTTTGTTATGATGTGGAAAACATGTCAAGTTAATAAAAGGTGTCTATACAAGATATTACATTACACAAAATATTACATGACACTTAATATTTTTATTTGTCTTTTTTTTTTTGGGGGGGGGGGGGGGGGGAATTACCCACTTACTATATCCAAAAATTCATATAATGAGTAGGAGGAGTTGACATAAATTCTTTTAATTTCCTTTTAAATTATGTATGGCTATCTGTCAGACTTTTGATGCTATTACGTAAGTGACCAAAGACTTTTGTGGCAGCATAATTTATTCCCTTTTGAGCCAAAGTTAGATTTAACCCTGAGTAGTGAAGATCATCCTTTCTCCTAGTGTTGTAGCCATGTACACTGCTATTACTTTTGAATTCATTTGGATTGTTAATAACAAATTATATAAGTGAATATATTTATATTGTGAGGCTATAGTGAAGATCTCTAGCTCTTTAAATAAGTGTCTGCAGAATGACCTTGGATGAGCTCCAGCAATTATTCTGATTACACGCTTTTGTGCAATGAACACTCTTTCACTCAATGATGAGTTACCCCAGAATATGATTCCATACAAAAGCAGAGAACGAAAATAGGTGTGGTAAGCTAATTTACTGAGATGTATAT
This sequence comes from Schistocerca gregaria, assembly GCF_023897955.1. Classification (NCBI taxonomy): domain Eukaryota; kingdom Metazoa; phylum Arthropoda; class Insecta; order Orthoptera; family Acrididae; genus Schistocerca; species Schistocerca gregaria. The sequence goes on from NC_064925.1 coordinate 313,001,696, forward strand.
TGCCAAAATTTGCAATGACCCTAATGGCATAAGTAACTGAACTCAAACTTTTCAGCAGATCTTCAATGTGTTTTTCCAGTTCAACCCCTCATCAATGCATACACCAATAAATTTTGAATATTCTACATAAGCTACCAATTTCTGATCGAAGTCTATATTAATGGTGTCATTCCATTTACTGTGTGGAACTGTATGTACTGTGTTTTGTCAAAGTTTAATGAGAGCCCATTTGCAGAGAACCACTTAATGATTTTCTGAAAAACATCATTTACAATTTCACCAGTTAATTGTCTGTTGGGTGTAATAGCTATACTTGTATCATTGGCAATATAGTATTATGTGAACTTCACTGCTTTTCATGAGTGCTCCAAGCTCTGGCACTTTGTTGTGAATGCTTCAGTAGTTTACCATTAGGATTTTAATGCTCTCACATATGGGAGGCTTTTTTTTTCCTTTATCTTACACTGATACTTCCTGGTTTCGTACAGCTATCATTACCTGCATTGCATGTAGAGTTGCCTAATCCAATCTTGCGTGCACCCCACACACAGTCAACCGCCTGAGTAGCAGCCTGGCACACCTGACCCATTTAGGGGGACCCTACAGTTCTCAACCCTATGGCAAAAGTCCAGGAACTCATAGCCTATCATAGACTAGCTTGTCACAGAACCACTAAAGTCTCTAGTTCAGTCCTTCCACTGAACTCAAAACCAAAGGGTGACATTCAGTTCTGGGGACAATCCTGCAAATTGTGAACTTTGGTGAAACTCTGCCCACAAGACTTGTCTTCTTAACCTGAACCCAGACAACAGGCCTCATTTGTTCCAACACGCACTAAAATCTGCAGTTGATTGCACCTTGTTCCCTCATTGTCTGCTACAATAGTCTCTTGAACATGTTGAATGTGTCCATTGGTCATACACACTGAGTCCACCGGGTGTCCTTTTGTGTCACTTGCTGCCTTGTCCCTAAGGGATACCATCATTCACCATATATTTGAGGTGCTGAAAATTAAGGGACTCCTACCCTTTTTTGGTTGTCTCCTCCTGGCACTATAAAACAGGTTTCCCTAAAACAGGTGAAATGGGCCCCATTGGCTCAGTTCCAGTTTCAGTGAAAGACAGGACCACAGACTTGTTGGCCATGGGAATTGGTACAATGCCCTGTGTCCTCACTGCTCGCCATCTGCCCAGTACAAGATGCCTAGATATACCACTGACATGCTGCTTGTCAAGTGGATGGGTAATGACAGATCCTGTACTTTCTCCAGAGGAGATGGGATCCACAGGAGAGGATAGTATCTGAGGTACCTCTGGTGTAGGTATCACAGGTACATGACTCTCGGGGATCTCTTCCAACACACCTATTTGCAGCAGCTTCCAATTGTTTAACAGTAGTCAGAGTGATTTCTAGCTGATTATGAATGTCAACCACCTCATCCTGTGTTTGAGGACAGCATTCACAGTGGGGCTGCATTGTGACTGGTGCAATGTATAACAAGTCAGTGAACAGCTAATTTTGAATTGAACCTGCTGATTGTCTTTTAATCTGTTGAGCTACAAGGTTGTTAGTTACCTGTAAGAATTGAAGCAGATACACAAAATGAGATTTCTATTAAAGCAACACAAAACTATGGTAAAAATTACTAGTTTCCTAAGACATTTTGATGTTAATTATAGTTGTTAGCAAACTTGAAAACAGAGTTACTTTATCATAAATGCAGATCACAGGCAGAATTACTCCTCCTTAAGGGGAAAGTAGATTAATAACAGAACTTGTTTATCATGGCAATTGTGAGAGCTTGAAATTTCAAAATATATCACAATACACTATACAAACAGGTATTGATGCTATCAATGAAAAATTATGCAGAAGAAGTGATGTGAGCAGTAAAATATGTTAAGCTAGAACTATAAATTGACCCATGATCTTGTACAAGTGGTCTCGCACAAGGGAAAATTCCAAAGTTGGCTTTTATATATCAATAAATGTTTGTATTGCAATGTACGTAAGGGTCTAGGATAAATAGAAGGAAATAGTTGAAGAGGCCAAGACTTATTATGAGTTGTAGAACTGCAGAAGAAGAAGTAGACCCTCCAACAGTAGCTGTGAGTTTATTAAATTTGTAATGGTTAACTGCTGAAGCATTCACAACAAAGTGCCAGAGTTTGAAGTGTTCCTGAAAAGCAGAGCAGTTCACATGATACTAGATACTACAGAAAGCTGTCTAAAACCCGAAATTTAAAACAGTGTGGATTTTGAGGAAAATTTAAGTGCATATCAAAAGGATAGATAAATGGGGGATGGAGGTGGTGTATTTGATGCAAGGGACAAGAAACTCAAATACATTGAGATAGAAATTGGAGCTGCATGTGAGATTGTTTGGGCAAGACTTGGTATGATTCAGGGTAGGGCATAAAATAATAATTGGATCCTCCTATTGCCCACCAGACTCACCTCCTGATGTAACAGAAACTTTAGAGAAAGTCTTAATTGACTTGTATGTAAGTTCCTTAATCATACTATAATCACTGATGGAGACTTTCCCACTCATGATGGAAATGTACTTTATCTTATGGCAACAAACAGACCTGACCTCTTTGAGGTTATTCACTTTGAAAAGTATGTACCCAATAGAACAGTTCATAATGGGAGGGAACCTACATGGTGTACAGTCACTGTAAAGAAACTTCCAAAGAAACCAAGATTACTGCATAATAGGTGTAAAACAAAGTGTGGGGCTATAGATAGAGAGATGCTGAATGAAACACATTTGGCTGTCAAGAGCAATGCATGATGCCGTCAGTGACTACCATAACACATTGTCAAATGAAATTTCAAGAAATCCAAAGAAATTATGGCTGTATGTAGAGGCTGTTGGTGGAATCAAAGTTATTGTCCATTCCCTAGCAAATGAGACAGGAACTGAAATTGATGGTAACACCGTAAAATATGAAATGCTTAACTCAATTTTCAAATGTTCCTTTACAAGGGAAAACCCCGGGCAACTATTCCAATTTAATCCTTGGACCACTGAAAAGATGAAGGAAATAAGTAGTAATGTTGGTGGTGTTGAGAAAAAGACTGAAATCATTAAAATTGAACATTCAGGTCCTGATGGAATCCCTGTGAGCTTCTACATTGAATTTGTGGCTGAGTTAGCCTTTCTCCTAACTATAATCTATTGTAGATGCCATGAAATAAAAATTGTGCTCACTTCATGAAAAAAAAACACAGATTACACATGTCTATGAGAAGACTACTGTCTAATATCGTTGACATTGATTTGTTGTAGAATCTTATAAAATATTGTGAGCCCAATATAATGAGAGGTCTCAAACAGAATGAGCTCTTCCATTCTAACCAGCATGGATTCTGAAAGAAATTGATCATGTGAAAACCAACTTACACTTTTCTCAAATGACATACTGAAAGCTAGCTTTGGATCATGGCATTCAAGTTGATGCAGCATTTCTTAATTTTTCAAAAGCATTTGACTCAGTATGACACCTATGGTTACTGTTGAAAGTATGATCACATGGGGTATCAAGTATGTTATTTTGGATGTAGAGTCATTGTCAGATGTAGAAGTAACATCTAGTGTGACCCAGGGATGTGTTTTGGGTTCCTTGCTGTTCAAGTTGTATATTAATGACCTGGCAGACAATGTTATTAGTACCATCTGACTTTTTGCAGATGATGCAATTATCTATAATTAAATATTGTCAAAAACAAGCTGCTGCAAAAATATTCATTCAGAAATTGGTAAGATTTCAGAGTGGTATAAAAATTGGCAACTTGCATTAAATGTTCAAAAATGATTAATTGTGCACTTCACAAAATGAAAGAACATAGTATCCTATGAGTATAATATCAAAGAGTTATTGTTGGAATTGGCTATCTCATACAAATACCAGGGTGCGAAACTTTGTATGTATGGTGAATGGAATGATCCACATAGGTTCACTTGTGAGTAAAGCAGGTGGTAGACATTGGTTTATTGGTGGAATGCTGGGGAACTGCTTTTAGTCTACAAAAGAGATTGCTTACAGATCACTCATGTGACCTATTCTGGAGTATTGGTCAAGTGTGGGACCCATACCAGAATGGATTAATGGGGGATATTGAGTGTATGCAGAGAAGGGCAGCACAAATTGTCACAGCTTTGTTTGATATGTGGGAAAGTGTCACAGAAATGCTGAAAACACTGAACTAGCAGACTCTTGAAGATAGAGATAAACTACCCTGATAAAGTCTACTAACAAAGTTTGAAGAACCAGCTGTAAATGATGACTCAAGAAATATAACCCAACTGTCTGTGTATTGTTCATGCAGGGATCATGACAATAAGATTAGAATAAATGCAGCAAGCATTAAAAATCATTCTTCCTGTGCTCCATGTGCCAGTGGAACCTGAAGAAGCCCTAGTAACTGGTACAATTGGATGTGCTGTCTGCCATGCACGGTTTGCAGAATACAGAATAGATGTATGACAGAGGACCCAAAAGTAACCGGAATTGTAATGCTGCACATTGTGTACTTGTAGTATCAGGTTGTGCCGCCAGAGGGTTGTACTAGGAGCTCTGCTGAGTCATTCTGCTGAGATTTGTCCGGCTTGTCCTGAAGCTCAATTCAGCGCATCTTGACCATCGATTTGGGGATGCGAAGAGTGGCAGCAAAATTCGTGCTGAAGCTTCTTACCAGAGACCAAACGGATCATTGCGTTCAAGCCTGTCTCGAAATGAGACGCGTTCAAAGATGATGCACATTTTTTCAAAAAAATCATTACAGGTGATGAGTCATGGTGCTATGGGTGATCCAGAAAGTAAACAACAGTCATCACAATGGAAGTCACCTGGCTCACCTCGACCAAAAGAGGCTCGACAAGTGAAAACAATGTTTTTTTTTTACATCAAAGGGATTGTACACTCTGAATTTGTCCCTGAAAACCAGACAGTAAACCAAAAAATTCTATTTGGAGGTTATGAAATGGCTTCACAGAAGTTTGTCACAAAAATTTCTGGATTTTGTGGGATTCTGGTGTGTGGTTCCTGCATCACGACAACACTGCCACGCACACGGCTCTCAGCTTTCACCAGTTTTTGGCCTCAATGAAGACGATTGTCTTGACTCACATGCCCTATTCACCGGATTTAGCACCCTTGGACTTCTTCCTATTCCCGAGGATGAAAAGAGACTTGAGAGGCAAGCATTTTGCAGATGTGGAAGACTTAAAATGCAATGTCATGAAAGTGCTAGCAGGCATCAAAGAGGACGAATTTAAAAGGTGCTTCAAACATTGGACTGAACATTTGGACAAGTGTATTAATGCTAATGGAGAGTACTTCCATGGAGATTAAGGTTTTATTTGAAAACAATGGAGTATATGCTTTCTAGAAAGAAATTTTTTTTTAGGTTTTTTTGGGGGGGTCCCCCCTCGTATGATTAGGTGTAAAGATGTTTTATCTGACAACATACACCTAACAACATTGTGTATGATCTACTGAAAGATGTTTTCACAGCTATGATATTTAGTTCTACTCTGGTCATTCCAGATGTTTGTTTGAACTGATGACAGGAGCAAAAATGAGTACTCAACATCGTCTTGTGAGTACAACAGTTGCATAATTGTTTATGGGAGTTTTAATTCCACAACATGTATTCAGTCCATTCAGTGAGTTGTATGTTGCATAATCTTTGTATATTACACGTGTTACATAGATCATAGAAGTGCAAGGAACCAAGTGAACTGAAATAAACTTGTAATGCAGTCCACCCTCATTATTGTGTACAAAGTCACTGATGTATATCTGCTATCAAGTTGGCTCTGAGCACTGTGGGACTTAACATCTGTGGTCATCAGTCACCTAGAACTTAGAACTACTTAAACCTAACTAACCTAAAGATGTCGCACACATCCATGCCCGAGGCAGGATTCGAACCTGCAACCGTAGCAGTCCCGCGGTTCTGGACCGAGCGCCTAGAACCGCGAGACCACCGTGGCCGTCTGCTATCAAGTAAAATTGTGACTGATGCCCTGTAGTCTGATGAATGTTGTACACTATCAATGTACAGATCATATGTTATAAATTTTAGAATTGTTTAGAAGTGTGGCAGGCTCATTTAGCTATCACAGCACACTGCTTGGTGCTTTCTCATGAAGTATGTGTTCATATACAGTATATGATAGTGACAAATCCAAATTAATGGCAGTGTAAATGCAAAATGCTGTAGTGTCCCTCTTGGGAAGCATTTAGTTAACAAAAATAAACCTTTACTTTGCAGATATTTGAACATATGACATCGATAGTTTGTATTGACCACGAACCTTAATATCGGTGAACTGTAAATGCTCTGTCGAGCCTCCATCTTTACTTTAGTCAGTTCTTTGTTATACTTCATTCTGTATGGATGCAGCATCAAGTTTAAATATTTACAAGCTATGACATATATGGGAATTAAGTTTTCTATATCCCGATTACCGATCCCGTTCCCATAGTGGTGACCCCACAGTTCATTCATGTTTCGTGTCTTCCACACTGATGTTTCTGGAACAGGCTATATGCACTATGCAATGACCACACCAAACAATGTCTTGTTAGAAGATGTGGAAGCACAACTCCGCTCACCGCGTTTTGTTGTTTCTTTGCCAATGGCCTACTCATCATTTACGCACAGTGATTTGTGTTCTCAACCAGTGCTGTGTGCTAAACTCATTAATTTTCAATGGTTGACAACTATGCTGTTAGAGTTTTTTTAAATCTCATTTTGTTCGCTTAGTCTGCTTGGGGTGGACGTCATAAGACATCCGTTTAAGTTCGTTGATGATCCATTAACTCAGTTTTTTTATTACAGAGGGCACGTAACCCTCTGACCGAACATACTGAGCTGCTGTGCCAGCAAAGTGAACAATGGACTCAGGTTTCACATCACTGGATTATGCCTACCTGACAATGAAATGTGAATTGAATGATATTTCAAATTGTGTCTCTTATAATCTTCAATAACAAAGTGATCTCCATTCGAAATTGTGTTTAACCACCCACCAGCATGCTACATCAGTTACTGTCAGGCTGTGTGCAATGCCACCATTACTACAAACTGTGCCGGATCCCTTCTGCATGCATCTGTTCTGCACGCATGGTGTTCCACTTGTGTCTAATTTACATGCACAATTCAGTGTTTCGCATAACATGGACCCCTTACCTTGCCTCAGTGGCCCTGGCCCGCCACATGCAGTACAGGCATGCTATGCATTAGATAGTTTCCATGCGGGTGGCATTCTCAACGCCCCACTCCCCACCCCCTCTCTTGTGGGGTTCCCTGCTTCTGGTACTCAGCCGCCTGCTGCTCCCACAGCACTACCTGTGTCTGCCGCGCTGGTCTCTTGCCCTGTTTGAGAAGCAGGTTGTTTCCATCCGGTACTCATCACTCATGGTCCTGTTTCTGTGCCCCCCCCCTTGTGTGCTGTCCATCCGCCCGTTTCCACGGTACTGTCCGCACCATGTTTTTTCCGACCTACCGCGCCGGCCTCTGACTTAACCTCATTTCAGCCAGTACTGTCACAATCCACTTCTGGCCGCCTGCTGAAGCTACCGCCCTTATACGAGGACAACCTGGCATTGTGGTTTGCGCTCATTGAGCACCTGTTTGAGTTACATCATGTGTCTGATGACAACTCAAAGTTCCTCTGCGTCATCACACACCTCCACGACCTCTCGGATTTGATTTGTGACCTGATCCTTTCACCATCACTTGCACCAAAATATGAGTTTGCAAAGAATAATATAATGGAACGATTTTCCTTTTCGTCACAAAAAGTTAATGATCAAGATTCTCTACGAGGAGCACCTGGAGGAACGCACCCCTTCACAACTCTGGTGCCGCCTTTGATTGGTTGTAAACGAGCATACCATGCCTGACATCACACTATGGGCTTTGTGGTCTGCCAAACTACTTACTGATCTACAGATTCATCTGTTACCACACTTGTTCGAGTCCATTGGCTCCCACCTACACATCGCTGACCAGTTGTATTTGCTGCTGCAGCAACCAGTTCATTCCACACTGTTCGTTGGCACAGCCGCCCCCCGCATACTGACCTTCAACTGGCAGAGGCAGGGCTTGCTCAACCGTCACCTCGTCTACTTCTCCCGGCAGCATCGGCTCACTCTCTCTGCTGTCCGAGCACTGCAGGATCGCCCATGCACCTTACGTACTGGTCTAATCACAAATCAACGAGGACAAGCCATCCCCATTGTCGCAGTCTCCATCTCCTGCTCATCCTTTCTGCTGGTACCACAAAGTGTTTGGCGATGATGCTAAGAAGTGCAGGTTGCCATGCCAACACCCAAATGCTGACCCTACATGATCTACGAGATGCCGAGTCCTGTGGGGTACCTAACAGGCGTCCTCTTACATTACACTCCATTCACTTGTCTGCCTGGCCGAGTGGTTGTCTCTATGTGACTGACATTGTGTCAGGTCTACCTTTTCTTGTTGACACTGGTGCTGATGTGTCGATCATAGCTATTTTAATGGTTCCACCCACTTCTTCACAGATGAAGTCACATCTACAAGCTGTCAATGCGTCGGCATTACTTACCTCAGGCTCAGTAAAGGTTACGGTGACCCCATCTCCTTCTCTACATTTTCTGTGGATGTTCTGCATTGGTATGGATCTTTTTTCTCATTGCGAACTATTTCTGAACGTCATATAGGGTTCAGTGCTCCACCATCCTACGAACACTCACATACTATGCACCCGCACCTATCTCAAATGCTCTGTTTCCACCACAACATACGGTATCACATGTGAGTGCTCCACCCTCACGGGCAACATTGCAACCTGCATTACTGACTTACTGTCAGATTACTGACCAGGTTAGTCCACATACTTTACTTGCACAAGACGTTCCAACCGCCCTGTTGCGCTCACCTCATCCAGTGCCGCAAGTTTCAAACAGTGCTGTTAATGACAATTGCACACACGTTGTGACGATGCCCACCTCTCGGACAGCTACTGCACTTGTTGATAAACATTCCCCCTCTCTCACTTACCGGCCACACGACCCAGTGGCCACTGTGGCCCCACGTGCTATGCCAGCACCACTCTCGCCCATACAGGTTGTTCAGTGCAAGGTTAACAGCAGACAGTCGCTGCCTGTTCCCCTTCACTCTGCGCTGCACACACACCCACCGCCCTCCACACTAGTGCACACCATGCCCCCATAAGAGACGTGTGACTTGTGTGCTACCTTTCCCCACTCGTGCTAACGGCTATGCCTTGCTACACCCTACTCGTCCGAAGACTCGACGCCAGGGCGTTAACCAGTCTCGTGTGCAATTCTCAGTTTCTTCCGTCATTGATGGAACGACACACAAGATAGTTACCATTGTCAGTCCTCCTATTAGGCATAAGGTAGCGCCACCTGAACCTTATCAAGTTGTGTGCAGCCTGGCAGCAGATTAATGAACTTTTGGCGGCAAGTGTTCTGCAACCTTCAGAGAGCAACTGGTCTTCACCAATCCACATCATCCCCAAACATGACTGATCTTTTCGAATGAGTGACGATTACAGTCGCTTAAACGCTTGTACCGTCATGGACAATTACTCAGTGCCGAACATCAATGACTTCACTCGTATGTTATCAGGCACCACAATTTTAGTGTTATTGACTGTAAACGCACCTACCACCAGATTCCCATGGTGCTGGAAGACATTCCTAAGACAGTTATTATCACACCACTTGGTTTATTCCACTACCACTTCATGCCGTTTGGCCTAAAGAACACGGTGCAGATGTGGCAATGTTTCACTGACTCTTATCTTGCGACAGTTGGAGTTTTGCTTTGCTTATCTGGACGACATTCTCGTTTTCTGCAGCTCAGTGGAGGAACATGAAAATCATGCTGTGTGATGATGCGGTTAGGCAGCCTCTTCAACCTCCTTATCTTGGCCTCCACAAGGTCCTGTGGGGGTTGGGGAGACATGTCTTTTGATATCATGATTAAAGATCACACACAGACAGTTCCTCTGCATCGCCTGAAACCGGCTTTCGTCGACCCTGATGGTCTCACACCGCTGCAGTCGGACTCTACAGATGATGCATCCTTGATCGAGAATGAAGATGTGGTGCTTCCCATCAACCTCACCGCACACCTCTTCCGCCAAAGACTGTTCAGCACCATTAACTGGTTTCCCAACCTCGCTCCTGTTTCACCCTGTGCAGGTTTCGTGGCCTTACTTCCAACGTCAGAGACACACACACCTACTATCAGTTTGTCCTGCAGCATGCCGATGCACCGAGTGAACGATGACTCTATAGTGACGTTCAATGGCCGAGTGCTCATTCTTTTGACAGATACCGAGGCCCCGCTGTCAGATGTTCCCTTACATATCAATATTGCACACAACTTCAAACTCCTGCGTGAGTGTGACCGAGCATCACTATGTGCTTTCATGTCTACGGTCGGCTCGATCCACTTTAGGGCCACACACGTCTCTACCTCGCTGTCGACCGGCCCGCCCACTTATTCCTGGGGCAACCACTGTTTCATCTGGCCATGGAGGCTGACTGACTGTAACTGGACCTGCCTCTCACTGCTCCCTCACCCTTGGATATCTGTAGTACACCGTACTGTGGAGAGGGGGGAGAGGGGGGGCTGGCTCTGTGGATTTGATAGTTTGTATCGTCCAGGAAACTTGATATCTGTGAACTCTAAGTGCTCTGTCGAGCCTCCATCTTAACTTTACTTTACTTTAGTCGGTTCTTTGTTATACTTCATTCTGTACAGATGCAGTGTCAAGTGTAAATATATATGAGCTGCGACCTATATGGGAATTCAGTTTTCTATATCCCAATTACCGATCTTGTTCACATAAACGTAATCCAGGAGAAAACTAGTAATTGCTTTCATTTATGCAAACAATTATCAAAGGACAATCCAAAATCATTGTTACACAAAATGCCAACTGCGCTTTGTTCCTCACTTTGCAAATATATAAACATAATCTAGGAGAAAACTAGTAATTGTTTTCATATTTACAAGCAATTTTGAAAGGATTATTTGTAATCTCTGTTGCATGTAAGATTGCATTTAGGTTTGGTTCCATGTAGGATATTTTTACAAAATATAAAATGTAGCACATAGGCAAATACAAGCTTCCTTAACATTGACTTATAATACAATATTTACCTGGAACAACAATATTTACCTGGAACAGCGTGATGAAGATATAGTGTCAATTACTCAGATGAAGGAGCAAAGCTTAGGCAGAGGAATGGCTTTAAAAAACTTTGCAAACACCTGTAACCAGATGGTGGGTATACCAGATCAAAATCTATACAGTGAAGAAGAGTTTATCTTATTGTTCTCAAAGTAGCTTCATAGCTGTGTTTTAATGTGGTGTTCTATTGTCTCAGGTATTTTGTGAATGATAGATATTCACCAGTTACTGTCAGAACTGTTTTTATATCTGTTCTTATAAATTGGAACAACTTAGGATTTGAAGGCATTATGGAATTTTCCAGCTTGAAATGTGTGATTTATAAGGTAAGTAAGTCAGAGGAGAGACTATAATATCAATGATATGTATAGGATGCAATTTGAGAAGCAATACCTAACTCCACTACATGAGTTACCTAGCTTAGACACAATTTGGTATACAATCTGGCAACTAACATGAGTCTATTTGAAAGTAATGTATCAAATTAGGTAAGCCTAAATTGTCCAGAGTAAAGTAAAGTACCATCAGAATTATTTCCCTTTACTTCAGAGGTAGCAAATTTTCCATGATTCACTTATGAAGTTATTTTACACCTTAGGCAAAATAGAAATCATTTGCTTGGTTTTGTGTTTTTTTTTCCGCTATGGAGTTTACTACCTTCCAAGCCACTTTGCATTTGTTGAGAGACTTGCATTTCCATCTTGTATAACAATTTTTTGGTGCTCTGTAACTCTCCTCCAGAACAGGATGACCAGGTCTTGTCATGATGGAAAAGGTAAAAACTATTTTCAAACACTGCATGTACCAGTGTAGTTTATTCAGTGTGCTTGGTGGATAATCAGTGTTGACTCTCTTAGTTGTTTGTAGTTTTTAACATTGTCAAAGTTGCCCAGACTTTCCCACTCAGATTTGGATAACATGTTCCTGAAACATATGTGATCTGCTTTTAACATTTTGAGCTCCTTAACAAAGAACTTTTGCTGTACATTATAATTAACACTCTCAATAGTCATCCATAAGCCTAGATGATCTGGTAACATTGGATCTATTACACCACACTCTAATTACTTTTCTTATGGAGTGGTAATTATATTTCCAAGCATGCATCTTGTCTTGTAGGAAGTTCATTAATACAATAAAAATTGATAGCTCATAAACAGTTCAAAACACAGGCCATAGTTTGTTTTACACAAAATTTAAAGATTAATGTCCTCAGTAAACACAAGCTTGAAGTTGTCATATTTAATCTCCAGATAGTGAGATCCTCAACATGTTCAGCAAATCCAGTATCATCAGATTGTGGGTTACTGTAGACAGAGACAAGTATGAGCTTAATACCAGAAAATGGCATAGCTTAGTTTTAAAAACTTCCTCTTAGAAATTATTTTTAACATTTCATGTGTCATAGCTAATGGTAAGCAATTTGCTTGCAAAAACAGCTGCTCCTCCATTGCTAATTTTAGTCCTAAAAACATACTTGCTAGAACACATCCTTCAGAAATGTGCAAGGCACATTCACCATGTGTGAGCTGGTGGTGATTTATACAGAAGATATGACAGAGGTTTGTTTTTAATATTCTTATTTAATTCAGCTTGTTTCAAACTGATGGCACAGTGGGAAGGTTAGGAAACCTCTTGTCAGTAGCTACCAGCAGGGAAGGTATGTAACTGTTATGACCTTTACATTTTGTATTATCAGAGATCCCTCCACTCAATTGCTTTAAACTGAGCAAGGTGCCACTATGTTTAGCATGCTGGACTTGCATTTGGGAGGACAATAGTTGAAATCCATATCCAGTCATCCAGATTTAGGTTTTTTGTGATTTCTATAAATTGCTCCTGGCTAATACTGGGGTAGTTTCTTTGAAAAGATTTGGGCAACTCCCTTCCCCATCCTTGAAATGATTTGAGCTTGTGCCTTGTCTATAATGATCTTGTTGTCAATGGGAAGTTAAATTAAACTCTAATCTTCCTTAGATAGCTTTAAATACATGCTATAACCCAGTTTTCTGGTTTTCCCAGAATCTAGTCACTGTACACCTACTATTGATTGTCTGGTTAGTTGTATTTCACTGTTGTGTGCAGTGACTTTTGTCCTGTACATCTGGTTTACATGCATTGGAACTGCCTAGTTGGGAACCAAGGGTGTATTTAATTGTTCTGAAAAACATAATTGCTTTCGAGAGGGGTGATTGCCTTATCATTAGTAGTGACTCATGCAAATCTTCACATTTATGTGGAAGTGTGTAGTTTTCCAAATATGTTCTTTTATGGCCTTGAATGAGTATTAAACCAAGTTAGTCTGATTGGACACCAACATTTTATTTTGTTGTTTCACAAGTTAGGTGATGTTACAATACCCTTTTTATATTTATATTTGACTAAGATTTTTATCCATGTTGTAGAACCTCTCTCATTTTTGTTGTGACAAATAAATTTTCCATTTAACTTGTCTCTTATACAAGTGCAAGTTATTTGCATGATCTTGTTATTACTGGTGCATCCAGCTTTTGTTCAACCAGCTTCTAATATGAGAATGATCTGTGGATGGTTGCACTGACAAATGAAACTATCTCATCATTATATTTTAATATTTATACATGTATATGTGAAGGCAATTAAGATTTTAAAATTTTTAGCATTCTGTTATACCTTTTACACCTTATCACAACCATGTTCTGTATAACTTCTCGGCGTACAGTTTTCTTCTGACAATGAGTCAAGAACTCCAGAGAGTTTTCTTTACTAGGACATTGTATTACTGAACAGATTATTAAGGTAAATTAATCCTGAAGAGTATAAAACCAGAGTACTAGTAAATGATGGCTTGTGAGATTTCACAGGAGCAGAAAGGGCTATGCCAACAGTTGATTGTAAGTATCCAGTGAGAGAGCAGCAGTGAGTTTCAGCAACTCTGTCAAATATTGCTACAAATATAATCACAGGTTGCCCAATGTATTCAGAAAAACTGTGGCTGTAATCTAAAAATTGGGGCAAAATATTTATCACATGAATGTGTCATTTGACTGGCAGGCAAAATCTATCTCTACTGAAATTGTTCATTAACTGAGCTGAGTTTTTTTTACCAAAGTATCACAACAACTGTGGTTCCAAAGAAAATGTTGAAAAATCTATGTAAGCTTTGGCGGTGGCAATTTTGCTGACTTTACATAAACCAATGAAACCACAAATAATATGCAAAGAATATGGAATGGTTTCAATTTTGGCCCACAAAATACCTTGCTATGCATTGTCAACCCTTCTGACATACAGGAAAAGAGCCCTGACTGGCACTGCCCTTGTACTTGATTGGAGCCAGTTAACCCATAAAAACTGAAAATGCTATTTTTTTCTCTCCCATGTCATGTTACTGTTAGCACATTTAGGCCTTGTACAGTGCTTTGACACTCTAATGTTGTATTGCTGACCAAAGCAAACTTTTATCTAGTGCTATATAACTATCATTCTGAATTATTTTTAGAACTTTGTAATACTAGTCCCTGGTTTGTGACTAGGCATTCTAGTTTTTGAAATCCAAGCTGCATTTGGCCCCTTGTTTGGTCACTTTTCAGCTGGGCCAGCTCCTTGTATTAGAGATAGGTGTGTCCCAGCTTGACCATGGTACCATCCTTGCTGATAAGTATGTGGACAGTTTTGAACCCCATATTGCATACAATACAGGGAGCAAAATGCTACTTACAATTTGTACAGAAAGCAGATGGCAGTTATAAGTCGAGGGACATGAAAGGGAAGCAGTGGTTGGGTAGGGAGTGAGACAGGGTTGTAGCCTCTCCCTGATGCTATTCAATCTGTATATTGAGTAAGCAGTAAAGGAAACAAAAGAAAAGTTCGGAGTAGGTATTAAAATCCATGGAGAAGAAATAAAAACTTTGAGGTTCACCGATGACATTGTAATTCTGTCAGAGACAACAAAGGACTTGGAAGAGCAGTTGAACAGAATGGACAGTGTCTTGAAAAGGAGGGTATAAGATGAACATCAACAAAAGCAAAACAAGGACAATGGAATGTAGTTGAATTAAGTCGGGTGATGCTGAGGGAATTAGATTAGGAAATGAGACACTTAAAGTAGTAAAGGAGTTTTGCTATTTGGGGAGCAAAATAACTGATAATGGTCGAAGTAGAGAGGATATAAAATGAAGACTGGCAATGGCAAGGAAAGCGTTTCTGAAGAAGAGAAATTTGTTAACATCGAGTATAGATTTAAGTGTGTGTCAGGAAGTCATTTCTGAAAGTATTTGTATGAGGTGTAGCCATGTATGGAAGTGAAACATGGACGATAAATAGTTTTGAAAAGAAGAGAATAGACACTTTTGAAATGTGGTGCTACAGAAGAATGTTGAAGATTAGATGGCTACATCACATAACTAATGAGGTGGTATTGAATAGAATTGGGGAGAAGAGGAGTTTGTGGCACAACTTGACCAGAAGAAGGAATCAGTTGGTAGGACATGTTCTGAGGCATCAAGGATCACCAATTTAGTACTGGAGGGCAGCATGGAGGGTAAAAATCATAGAGGGAGACCAAGAGATGAATACGCTAAGCAGATTGAGAAGGATGTAGGCTGCAGTATGTACTTAGAGATGAAGAAGCTTGCACAGGATAGAGTAGCATGTTGCACAGGATAGAGTAGCATGGAGAGCTGCATCAAACCAGTCTCAGGACTGAAGACCACAACAACAACAACAACAACAACATTGCATATGCCTCTAAATCTTTAAATTCACTGTAACGGTGTTATTCTCAGACAGAGAAAGAGGCTTTAGCAATCATGAATGCTGTAAAAAAATTTCGTGCTTTTCTATATGGGTCTATGTTTCACATGAACACAGACCACAAACTACTGGATCTCTTTTTGAGGCTTTGGCATCCTAGCCAGACAAAGCTGCACTTTGCTTACAGCTGTGGGCTCCTTTTCCTTTCACAATGTAAGTATGAGATAAATAGATACATGTTTGATCTATGGCACAACATGCATACCTTATTTGTCTGGACCCAGAGCCTGATGTAGAGGAATTGCTTTGCTTTGTTCTCATTTAGAATTGGAAGTAGAAAATGTTGTTGATGATTTTCCCATTACTAGCACAAAAATTGCAGATGCAGATCGTTTTTTAAGTAAAGTAAAGTTAAGTTAAGTTATTTTTTATTTTTTTAGCAACATGTTCTGCAAGACATTCCCCAGGGGTGTGCTCCTGATCCTTTGAGAAATTATTTTGCATTGCAAAATTATCTTTCTGTTTGCTTGGGAGTGCTGTTGTTAGCTACAGAGGACACTGCCCCTCAGATTGTAGTCATGTCTGCTCTTCAAAGGTTATGCATTTCATGTGGACCATTGGCATGTGTCACGCAAAAAAGTTTTAGCATGAAGACATGTTTCTCGCCCACATGTTGATGAGGAAACAGTGTGAGTTGTTGCAGCCTGCCACAGTGTACCAGCCATCAGGTGTCTCCCCATGCTTCTTTGTCATTGAGGCTGGATCCACAGCAGCGTTGGGAATGAATTCAAGCAGATTTTGTGGGACATTTTATGAACTTCTAGTGGCTTGTTGTAATTGGTGCTTATTGTAAGCTTCTGTATGTGGTGTGTTGTGTTGTGTTGTCTGTCTACTTATGTGGCAGCAACAATTTATGCTTTGCTTTGTCAAAACTTTTTGCAATGGTAGATATTCTGTACATGTTAGTCACTGGCAATGGCACCTTTTGTATCTCAGGAATCTGAAAAGTTTTGGGAAGAAAGTAATGTTTGCTGTGTCACAGCTCCTCCTTTCCACCCTCATCTGAATGAGGAAGTGGAATGATTGGTATGAACATTTAAGACTATGGTGAAAAAACATATTTTTGATGTGTGATGGGAAGTAGCTCTTGACTGGTTCCTCACATCTGTCGGCAATAAGAGTCCAGCAGAGTTGTTGCACAGTTGTCAGCCCTGGACCCTGCTTTGCTGATGCCAAGCAGTCCTCTGGCACTGGCAACTGCAATGCTTCAGGCCTGGCACAGCTGTTTGTTTGGGACTGCTGGTCAAAATAGGTGTGGCACAGT
The DNA here is from genome assembly GCF_023897955.1 of Schistocerca gregaria. Taxonomy (NCBI): domain Eukaryota; kingdom Metazoa; phylum Arthropoda; class Insecta; order Orthoptera; family Acrididae; genus Schistocerca; species Schistocerca gregaria. The sequence continues at coordinate 313,018,984 of NC_064925.1, forward strand.
AATTGAGAGTACTTGGAACTGCCACCTGTGTGTCATCCACATGGCTGAGGGAGAATGTTGTGTCACATTGACCAGATATGACCTACTTGGGAGGCTGTGCATTGGTGTGCTTCCTCCATCTGCAAGCAGCCTCTGACATTGCAGATGGTACTGTCACCTTCTGTGCTGGTGCTGTCAATGTTTTCACACCTATCTCCTCTGCTGTGGGTAACCCCTTCAGCTGTTGGGGGCCATGGTAAACCCTGGCTCCTGCGCTGTTTCAGCTGATGCCTTTGCTGCTGCCATCTCCATCTCAGCCTGTGCTGCCTGTTCCACTGCCTTCACTTCAGCCTCTTTCCCTGGGGTTGGGGTTGGACTTGGATTTGGAAATGGATGATGAGGTTGCATTGCCTATCCTACAACATGGTCACTCACAGGGAGCAAGTGCTGCACCTCTCAGCACTCACATCACTTCCAACTGTACATATTGGTGGTAGTGCCTTGGATGACTCACTAACCAACGGTGACCACAGAAGAAATGGATGTGAGCACAGTGACCACTTCTTTGTGAAGGAAGAGGGGTACTGAACTAACAATTTTGTGTTTGTGCTGTTTCATAGTTTGAGTGTGAAGTTTGTGCTTCATTTGGCCACTAGAGGCCTGTTAATACAACAGAAGGCCCCTGACGGAGCTAATGAATATGTAGGCCAAAGCACAAGGCTCCATCAGTCACATATGTATTGTTAATTGTGTTGTGCCTTGTCTTCCACATGTGTTTACTGTTTGAGCAATAAAGTACAAAGTACAAAGTACAGTGTTCCTGGATTAGAACAGTAACCTGGTTCAGTGTTCCTGAGATAGAATAGTAACTTTGTACATATATTGATACACTTTCATCATCCTGATATACTTCTGTTTTATTTGCATGTTCATTATTGTCATATACATGGTTAATAGACTCTTGTTAACAGAAATAAATGGCTGGCATTTTACACAGAAATTGCACAAACAACACTGTTCTCATTTTTGACACACTCATTAGTGTGTTTCTTCTCAGATTCTGGAGACCTATGAAACACACAGATGATAATATGCACCACAAATTGGTGTTTATCAATGAATCCTGCTTTCTAGTGAATCTCTCTGAACCTTTCCAACCAGAAATAAATAAATAAATAAATGAGAGTGTTGGATCCATTGAGCTGCAAATATGTTTGTGCAGCAATAATGATACTGTTCTTTTCCATATCAATATATGATGTCTTCAATGTAAACTTGAAGGAGTATGAAATGTGTTCTCCTTGGCAAAATGCTAGCTGCTGCAGGATAACTAACTATCGCACTTGGTACAGTGTTGGTATATATAAAAAAGCAATTTATATTAACATTTTTGTAATAGATTTCAGCATAATATAAGTTGAAGCTACACAAAAGCTAGTTTGTGATAAACTGAAACAATAACAAGTTGCAAGGAATTAAGTCTTTACAGTAAAAATTACATCACTGTAGCTGTTATTTAACAATAAATGTCATACATATTCTAACATCCTTGGTTTCCTACTCTTTCAAGACACATGTGTAAATGTCTTTGGTAGCTTGTGTATCAATTTTACTACTTATTTTAAGCAGGCAGTTACTGAGTTAGTCTCTTGATGCTAAAAGCACAATCTTTCAGTTCTCCCACCAAGGAAAAATTCCTAGCAGTGCTTGGGAATCAAAGTTGGGTCACCAGTGTTTCCACCAGATACGCAGACCACACAGCTGTGGAAGCAGATTGCTGTATCACTCAAAAGGCTATTAGGCCAGATCTATGTGTTAGTAGTGAATTAGTAATATACACAAAAAACCACCTTGAAACACTTGAGAAGTATCAGAGAATGTTAATTTTATGGCTTAAAACAGAAAAGTCAGTTTCCAGTTCCACAGAAAAATGAGATAACAGGTATGTAGAATTGTTTCTGAGAGTAAGATAAAAATTATGAGAAACCAGTTAAAAGTTATATATTTGTTTTATAAACAGCATACTGATAAAATAAAATAATATTCTCTGTTTTCCAAGCTGACAGTAAACACACACTGTAAGATAAGACATGTTCAGCTAACACTAAATCTCACAATAACATTACTCAGAAACAGCATCATTCCCACAAGTGCTACATTCAACAAGTAAACAAACTAACAGTATATAATGAGCAATCAGTTACATAAAAGAAACTTTAATTTCTTTACTGTTTTTGGACACTTGGTATTTTTCCTCAGAAGGTTACACCTATTGCATTATTTGTGAGTGTCATCAATAAAGTGCATACAGCAAAATTCCATGATCCTAAAATATACAGCAGCAATAAGAAATAAATACAATACTGAACCCATTAATACAAGAAGAGCTCTTAGATATGCAGATACTGCGACCTACATGTAGGCATCTAAGAGCCCTTATGTGGTGTCACCACCAGACACCACACTTGCTAGGTGGTAGCCTTTAAATCGGCCGCCATCCGGTAGTATACGTCGGACCTGCATGTCGCCACTATCAGTGATTGCAGACCGAGCGCCGCCACACGGCAGGTCTAGAGAGACTTCCTAGCACTCGCCCCAGTTGTACAGCTGACTTTGATAGCGATGGTTCACTGCCTACTTACGTTCTCATTTGCCTAGAAGATAGTTTAGTTTAGTTTAACATAGCCTGCAGCTATGTCATTTGCTACGACCTAGCAAGGTGCCATTATCAGTTACTATTGATATTGTGAACTATGTACCGTCAAGAGTGACGTTAATCATTAATGGATTAAAGTTAAGTATCCCACCAGCTACGTCCGTTGCTTCTAAATTCTAATTTCCTTGTCCTGTTCCAGACCTCACGCCTTTTGGCCTCCTCTAATAACATGGTGTTGGCTCTCCTGCCAACTACAAAACCTTATTATATTAATGAGTTTGGTACTCTATTACTTATTGCTTCTGTGCAGTTTTAGGACCATGGCATTTTTCTGTATGCATTTTATTGTTGTCTCTTGTGAATAATGTGATAGGTATGCCGAGGATGGATAAAATACTAAACTTACGGTAGTGCTAAATATCCTGGTATGAGTCGTAATAGAAATGAGAATAAAGATATGTATATAACAATATTATGCTACTCACCATATAGAGGAGATGCTTGAGTGACAGATAGGCACAACAAGAAGAGTGTCAAACAAAGCTTTTGACCAAACAGGCCTCCATCAGAATAGACAACATACCGATACACACTCATCCAACTGCAACACATAAACACATGATCACAGTGTGTGGTTGCCAAGGCCACATATATAAATATGAGGAAATTGTGCATACCTACAATTAAAAATTGCTAAGTGTGTGTACTTTACTTTACACTCTGAAAGTAATTGCAGGGCAGCCTGGAATCTGGCTAAAAGAGATTAATTGCAGTCAAGAAAATAACAGTCCCAGTTGACCAATAATCTCAATTGTGCTAATGTCAGTACTTCTGATGATTATATGACACTATATGACACTAATAACTACAGGAAAAAATTTTTGAAGATGTGTCAGTCAGAAAGGATATACAGGAATGTTCAATATGGGTTGCATGTTTTTACGTTACATTGGACATTGGAAAATGCGACATATGTTACAAACAGGAGTATCTCCCCTCTCTCTCTCTCTCTCTCTCTCTCTCTCTCTCTCTCTCTCTCTCTCTCTCTCTCTCTCTCTCTCTCTCTCTCTCTTTTCTCTTTTTTGTGTAAAATGGGTGTTAAGTGACAGATTACTCTGTCATTACAACCAGGTTTGTTTAATTTTACATTTGTTGGCTTAGATAACTCACAACCAAACCGTCACCTTCCAACCGAACCTATACCTTGGACTAAGGTACAGGCCGACGTATCCAGTAGTGTTTTTTGCCGTTGCCAACTAATAACAAAACTGTCAATATATGCATCAGAAGGTAATGTGGCACCTGCCATTAGCATTATGTCAGTGGCTGAAGCTAATGACTTCTATTGATATTCCTCTTGACCCTCTCACAAAATGACAGAGAAAAATGCTAGACAGACACTAGTCACTGGTGTTGGGGTAGCGAAGTGAGTATTAACTACCAAAACAAAATCGGAAGAAATTAACTTTAATAAAAAAAAAACTTGTGAAACACACACACATTGTCTGCACAGCCAACTTTCCTGTGCACTTTTTTATTTTATAAAAGTCATGAAACTATTTGGAAATTACTCAAGTGCCAAGTGTAGTTTCAGATGATGAAAGATATCAAATGCACATTAGGGTACATTTGTGAAATCTTGTAGAAACAACTAAGCTCACCTAATGAAGGGATCTACAAGGAAATGCAGAGTAATTACATAAAATTTGCACTGCAAATATTGCAGAAAGGGAACGTGCTACTAATGTGCAGTCTTCACAGAATGGCTGGTAGTCAGGGGCTTGTGTTTTTAGCGTATCAACAGATTTCAATAATACTTGGAATATGTATTTTTTGTGCAAACATTCACTTTTTAAATGCAACCATGCCCACTGCCAATAACAAACTAAAAGTAGAATAAATTAGAATGTCAGTGGTGTTTGTCTGTTGCAGCATTCTAGTGTGAGTTGTTGATGAGTTACTGTATTTTGAAATGTTTCCACACTGACTCTTACACAGAACCTGTGGTAACACACACTTAAAAACAACACAAGTATGTACACCAATTATGTGGACTCTGACCAGTAGCAAGAGAACTGACCACCACTGGCAATGGCAATAGAAATAAGTGTTTCTAGTTTGATATGAAATTATTGCTGTGCATGTGTTAGCATTTCAGTGGAGATATCTGATCAGGCTCTTATAATATGCTTTGCTTTCCATATCTTTCGGTGTAGGTGGTATGTCTTGTAGACAGTGTCTTTCACCACAGAAAAAAGTCAGCTGGTGTCAAATTGTGTGAATGGGCCAACCAAGGTACAGTTCCTCTATGTCCAATCTAATGATTTGGAAACAATCTGTGAAGACATGCTGTAGTATTTTGTGTACTATGGGCTACACAGCCATCATGTTGGTAGCACAGGTTCCTCCTAGTCCGCAGAGGAATGTCTTCTAGCATTCATGGAAGATGGACTGTAAGGAGGTTGCAATACTTGGGTGTGTTCAATTTTCTCTCTATGAGAAATGGGCTGATGAGCTGATGATTCAGTACCTACACTACATGTTCAGTCTCCATGGATGTTGTTGATTGACCTGATGAAGCCAACAGGAATTGTGAAGAGATCAATAGTGCATGTTTTGATGGTTTACCTTGTCATGATTGGTAAATATGGCTTCATCACTATGCAAATTACATAATACGTATGGAGTAGCCTGACTTAATGCTTATGTACTGAAGCTAACATGATCGTCATAATCATTTCCATGTAGCTGTTGATGGAGAATGTGTAGGACACTTTCCTGACTCATTACACTTTCTTGTGTGATTGTGTGGGAGCTAATATGTGGATCAGCTGCATTGTGTAGGTGTTACACTACCAACCAATTTCATGTAACTGGTTGAAGAGGTTGATAAATAGTTGCTGAGATGGTTAATGCGTGTTGCTGTATACACAGTACAACACTGAACTGCATTCTTCATACACAGCACAACACTGCTTAAGGTGGAGCCATGTAATGAGGTTTCGTTAGGGCTTCAGAGACAAAGGAAAACATTGTAACAAATCACCCTGAGAACTTGCAGGTAAGTGGCAAATATCGGGACAAAACTCAATGTGTTGCCAGGCAATGAAAAAAAAGAGAACTACTTGCAAAACATTCAGGATAATCTGTCAAAATATATAAAGCCTCAAGAACAAAGTGTGAGATTAGACTATCTATCCAATCCAGATAACAATAACTGTAGTAAGGCCAGACATATCAGTGTAAGATAGAAATAAACTTGTCCCACAAGGAAGAGTATTAAAATCCTAATAGTTAACTGCTGCAGCATTTGCAAGAAAGTGCCAGAGTTAGAAGTGCTCATAAAAATCAGTGAGGCTCTCATAATACTAGGCACAGAAAGCTGGTTGAAACTTGAAACTGATAGCAGTGAGATTTTTGGGGGAAATTGAAGTGTATACGAAAAGCATAGGCAAATGGGAAATGGAGGTGATGTATTTGTTAAATAGACAAGAAACTCAAACCCATCAAGACGGAAACTAAAGTTGCATGTGAGATTGTTTGGGCAAGACTTGATATCAGGAGTGTGCATAAAATGATAACAACTGGATCCTTCTGTCAGCCACCAGACTCATCTCATCTCCTGGTGTAACTGAAACTTTAGAGAAAACCTCAGTTCACTTTTACATAAATTCCCTGGTCATACTGTAATCATCAGTGGAGACTTAAATCATCCAATACCTGTGAAACTTTACTAAATACCTTCTCCGAAAACTACCTGGACCTGATAGTTAGGAACCCCACTCATAATGGAAATATATTGGATGTAATGGCAACAAATAGGCCTGACCACTTTGAGGTTTTTCACATTGAAACTGGTACCAGTGACTATGACATGGTTGTGGCACCAGTGATTACCAAAGTACACAGGACAACTAAATCAAGCAGAAAGATATATTTGTTCAGTAAACCAGGTAAGAAGTCAGTAGTGTTGAACCTCAATGAGCAACTGGAAGTTTTCAGCACAGGGCAGAAGCAAGAAGAGGAAATCTGGGTTGAGTTTAAAATAATAGTTAACCATGCTTTGGAAAGATAGGCTCCTAGTCGAACAGTTCATAATTGGGGGGGGGGGGGGGGGGGGCTGAATGGTAAACAAATAAACAAAGAGTCACTGTATAGAAACAGAGAGTACTGCATAATAGGTGTAAACAAAGTGAAGGGCTATAGATAGATTGAAAGAATTGTGTTTGTTTGGCTGCCAAGAGAGCAATGTATGAAGCCTTCAATGACTGACTGACTGACTGACTACTGTAGCAGAATATTGTCAAGTTATCTTTCACGGAATACAAACAAACAAACTCTGGCTGTATGTAAAGGCTGTCAGTGGCATCAAAGTTTGTGTCAGTTACTAGTGAGTGAGACAGGAACTGAAATTGAGGGTAGCAAAGCAAAAGCTGAAATGCTTAACTCCATTTTCAAAGGATCCTTTACAAAAGAAAACACAGGAGAATTGCCACAATTTAATCCCTGTACAACTGAAAAGATGAATGAAAAAGTATTAGTGTGAGTGGTGTTGAGAAACAGCTGAAATTGTTAAAATTAAACAAAGCTCCAGATCTCAATAGAAACCCTGTCAGTCTGATTCTATACTTGTGGCTAAGTTAGCTCCTCCTCTAACTGTAATCTGTTGTAGTTCCCTTGCACAAAAAACTGTGCCCAGTTCTTGGAAAAAGGCACAGATCACACACTTCTACAAGAAGGGTAGTAGAAGTGATCGACAAAACTGTTGTCTGATATCAGTTACATTGATTTGTTGTATAATCTTAGACATATTCTGAGCTCAAACAAACATAATGAGGGATCTTGAAGGGAGTGACCTTCTCAATGCCAACCACGATGGATTTGAAAAACATCAATCATGTGAAACACAATTTACATTTTTCTGATTTGACACACTGAAAGCAATCAGGTAGATGCTGTATTTCTTGATTTTCAAAAAGCATTCGACTCAATACTACATCTATGCTTATTGTCAAATGTATGAACATTTAGGGTATCAAGTGAAATTTGTGACTGGACTAAGGTCTATGTGGTAAGGAGATTGCAGCATATAATCTTTAATTGAGATTCATCCTCAGATGTGGAAGTAATTTTGTGTGTGCCAAGAGAAGTGTGTCCATGTTGGGTATCAATCACCTTGCAAACAATATTAATAGTAAAATCAGGCTTTTTGAAGATTATGCAGTTATCTGTAATGAAGTACTAACTGAAAGAAGATGAAAAAGTATTGAGTCATATCTTGATGAGATTTCAGAGTGGTGCAGAGATTGACAACTTGCTTTAAATGTTCTAAAATGTAAAATTGTTCACTTCAAAGAACAAAAAAATGTAGTATCCTGTGACCATGATAGAAATGAGTCACTACTGGAATTGGCCAACTCACACAAATATTAGGGTGTATTTTTATTTATTTATTTATTTATTTATTTATTTATTTATTTGGTGCTGTTGAATACATATTATACAGCCAGTGTAGGACAGGCCAACTGATGCAATTACAGTAGTACATTAACATTTATACATCACATTGCACAGACATTGGTTTATTTTACAAGAACAATTACTTGCGTGCAGTATTAAAGCCTGCATTATGCCAAAAACAGTTTAAGTGATTGTTTAAAATAGTAGAATAAGTGACAGTGCATATTTTATGCTACTGACATGTATATAAGGGTGTAAATTTTCTTCATGGTCATGGTTTGAATGAATACAAGTTTTAACTGCATTCCTTAAGAAGAGGTTAAAGCAAATGCTCAAGAGAGTGGGAGTTCACATTTTCTCATAATGAAACAGATAGATAAATTTACATTTTATCACCACAATTTCAGTTAAACTACATGTAACAGCATCACACTTTATCTTTAAGGGAGTGCTTTTCTTAGGCAGTTTCCCCCACTCTTGTACATCATAACTCCAAGTATTCATTCATTTTATAGAAAGTTTGTTCGACGAGAAATAACTTTAGTTTCCTTTTGAACAGCAATCAATCAATGAATCTACAAAAGAGATTGCTTAGAAATCACTTGTGCAACCAGTTCTAGAACATTGCTCAGGTGTGTCGGACCTGTACCAGATAGGGCTAACGGGGTATTGAATGTATATGGACAAGGGCAGTATGAGTGGTCACAGGTTTGTTTAATCCATGGGAGAGTATCACAGAGATACTCAAGGAACTGAACTAAACTGAAACATCCTTGAAGGTAGACATCAACTGTCCTGAGAAAGTCTATTCACAAAGTTTCAAGCTCCAGCTTTAAATAATTACTGTAGGAATATACTGAAACCTCCTGTGTGTTGCACACTTTGGGATTGAGAGGATAAGATCAGAGTAATAACTGCATGCACAAAGGCATTCAAACAATTGTTCATTCTGCACTTCACACATGAATGGAACAGGAAGATACCCTAATAACTTGTACAATGGGAATACCCTCTGCCATGCACCTCACAATGGTTTGCAGACTATATAGATGTAGATGTAGAAGTAGGTTTTCATGATTCTGCTGATGTCTCATGTATTTGTTTCTCTGGACTCTGGTGCAATAGTTAATGAATTGTTTTATAAACACCAGCAGTTTTAAATTACCATCTTACTACTGCTGCACTGTAAGTAAAATGGTGGAGCATGCATTTATACAGTTGCAGAGTTACAAATTAAAGCAAAAATAAAGGTGGACCATCTCAATCTGAGTATGCCTGGTTAGGTGTAAGAGAGGGCCTGAAGACCCTAATCTTGCCAGGTAAAATAAATGCATAAATAAATAAATACTAAAAAAAACATTTTCAATCATATACCATAGAGAAAAAAAAACTAATTAATTGTCATATTAAGGCACAGATCATGAATGGGAAATAAAAACATGAAAAAGAAAACTGGAAGCAGTGTTAAGTACTTTATTTAGTTATGAAGTGAAAGTATTTTAATGTGAAAACATTAACATGTTAAGTGACAAAAAGAGACAGCCTTTGAGTATCCTAAACAGTTTTCACATGAAATCACTCTTTTATGGACGCCAATGGAACAAGAGTTGTCATCTTTCTGCTTACATGATATGGAAAATGGTCTCACTAAATGTAAACTTAGGTTTTCCAGGTCATAATATAGTTCTCACATGTATAAATTCTTCTATAAAGGCACTTCTGTACAGAAAAAGTAAATACTTTTATTCAGATGTTAGCAAAGGAAGCCTTGGAAAATGTATTTTCAAAAACAATCAATCAATGACTCATAGAATATTTGTTTCTTCTAGTATTTTCATGTGTCTATTTGAGATATGTTCTCAAAAACAGTTTACAAAAAATTGTGTCATGCCAAGGAACAGCAGCTAGTGCATATCACCTGCTTTCAGTGTATGTAGTCAAATTCTAAAAACATCTCAGTCAAATCAAAAAGGACAACAAAGATAAACACCTTGTGGGCTATGTGAATACATATAAGAATGTTTGTTTGTTTGTTTGTTTGTTTGTTTGTTTGTTTGTTTGTTTAGAGGGAGGTGATCACAAAAGCTAAGGCAATGTACAATGACAAAGTAATTCTAGGGACAGCAAACACATCAAAACCAATATGGAATGTAGTAAAAATGAAATGGAAAAAAACTGTTAAAAGGGAAGATGATATTGTTTTAAAAGACAATTGTGGAGTGTTACTCAGATATCTTAGTCTAACACATTATATAAATGATTATCTCATAAATTCCCCAGTCAGTCAACCTGAGTAAAAATTCTCTGTTGATCCATCATGCACATCAGGCAGTTAAGTAATTGTCAATATCAATAAAATTCTCCAACAGATGTGTAAGTAAGTAAGATGTTATTTTATTTTGATGACAACCAGTTTTGGCATTCCACCAAGCCATCTTGAGGCCCCTGCATAATGAAAGAGTATACATGTTGTGTATATCAGGGAGTACAAAGCATTCTTATGGAAAGTGATGTGTAATCATGAAAGTGCTTAAAACTACAAATGAAAGTAGTGCCATTAAACCAAATTTCTCTGTACATCTAGCACAAAGACCAAAACATGTGTGCACATTTATTAGTCACAAAACTATTTAAAACCACGGATTTACAAGAGAACGTGAAAACAATAAAAAGATCAGAACTAGACAGTATATAATCAGGAGCTCTGCTGAAACAAAGCTTGTCTCTTTTCCTTTAAATAATATAAAATTGTATATAATTCTTACAGATGAGGAAACTTGTAGTATCAAGTATCATCTATAAGAATTATATAGGATTTTATATTTAAAAAAAAGAAACTTTGTTTCAGCATACCTCCTGATTGTATACTGTCTAGTCATACCTCCTGATTGTATACTGTCTAGTTCTGATCTCTCTGGTGTTGTCACATGTTCTTTTGTAAATCTACGGTGCTTAATAGTTTTATGGTTAACAAATATGTTCATGTTTTAGTGTATTGTGCTGGATGTAAGAGAGACTCCCTACAAAAAAATGGCTCTGAGCACTATGGGACTCAACTGCTGTGGTCATCACATCCATGCCCGAGGCAGGATTCGAACCTGCGACCGCAGCAGTCGCACGGTTCCTGACTGCGCGCCTAGAACTGCGAGACCACCGCGGCCGGCGACTCCCTACATGTATACTCTTTTATTATGCAGGGGCCTGAAGATGTTGTTGTAGTGGAATACCAAAACTGGTTGTTGTCAAAATGAAATAAAATAGGATCTTAGTTGCATGGCTGTTGGAAAATGTAACTGATATTGACAACTGAGTAAATATGGTCTTAGGATTAGTAGAATCTTCGTTTCAAGATAACAAAGTGCTAATTCAATATTTCTATGCTCCAGAAATGAATCAGAATTTCTAAGAATACTAAAAAAACAATGAAGAATAAAACATCTTCAGGGATTGATGAAGTACCTTGTTCAGTCATAATAAAATGTGCTAGTGTCATGTCAGAACCACTCTCACACATAATAAATGCGTCATTATTATCAAGGGAGTGTTTCATCAAAGATGAACAATTTCAAAAATGAAGAATCACTGTGTGAATAGCGAAATATGAATGAAGTGAGAAAATGTACACCAATATCTTTGTTACCTGTATTTTGAAAAGCAATAGAGACAGTCATGATGAAAAATTCAATCTCTTGTCTGAAAACCAACATGGTTTTTGCAAAGAATTGACTACAAAATCAGCTGTTACCCATTTCACTGAAAATATTGTAATGGGAGTACAGCAGAGTCCCACTAATATGAACCCCAGTAATCCGAAAGTTTGGTTAATCCAAACATGAAAAATGTTAGTCTAAGTATGGAAAACTGTATGGTAAACTGCTGTACAAAAACACTATTTTGATTTACACCATACAGTAAACATGTATTAGAAAAATTGGCAAGAAATCATTAGGTTTAAACAGTACATAACAATGAAAGAAAAGCTGTCAAACTTACTAAAATACAGTGGACATTTTATCCCTACTTTTTACATGACAGTCATTCTTTTTTGGCATAATGAAGACAGTCTGTCATATGATGCACAGTTGTGCCGTTGTCTAATAAACATCAAATCAGCAAGTGTAGCAGTGGGCTTTTGCTCTGAATAACGTAGTGCGGGGTCTGGTGCTTCTGCTGCATCACTGTGTGGCACCAGCTCTCTTTTGTCACTTTCAGGCTCATTGTCACTTCTGTCACAGCAGCAACTAAATTAGCATCAGTAAGGTTCTCCACACATGCTCCCTCTGCTGCCATCCACTCATCTACATCTTCTTAACTAGCTTCTTCACATCCAGGGAGTGTGTGTATCACTTGTAGTAAATTTTCCTTTTCAGTGTCAACTAGGTCCACAGGTTTCTCCATGATTTTCTCAGAGTTTTTTTCTGAAATATTCTGCCATGCCTCAGTGGCCCAATTAACAACATCCTTCACATTGGTCTTTTTTATGTTGTCCACTAAAGAATTGCTATCATCTTGGATCAGCATTCTTTAAAATTGTTTTCTGTAAATCAGTTTTAACATTTTCAGTATGCCCTGGTCCATTGGCTGTAGAAGTGGTGTAACATTTGGTGGAAAAAATTTTGCTACAGGTTCTCCATCACTTAATTCCTCACTGCTGGGGTGAGATGGCATGTAATCAGTCAAATAAAGTCACATGATCTTTGCACATTTTAAAACCAGGAGAATGGTCTTCTGCTTTTGATGCAAGGCTTTTTGTTGGCAATGTCCTAAAATTAAGGCCAGTCTTGTCAGTGTTATTAATTTGTTGGGGAGAATACTTCCTGTCTCTTATCATTTTTGAAACTCACCCAAGTATTCCTTTGCTGCATCATGGCCAGAAGAAAGCTTCTCTCCAGTAATTGTTAGCTGATGGATTCCATAATGTTTTTTTGAATCTGTCCAAAGACTCATCACCATTCCTTAAACTTGTTCAGGTAAACATTCTTCTCCTAAACCAGTGTTCCACTCTAAGGAGATCCCCTTTCTCTTTCCTGCATAAACCAAAGGAAAAGAGCTTCATCCACTTTATCATACTGGGACTGTTTCAAAGTCTGCTGAATATTGAGAGTGTTTTTCCCGAAGATGTTGCACAGGACTGTTCAAGCTTCACTCAGTTCTCCTTCCAATCACAAATGGTTGCTTTGTCAACACCCAGTTGTTCTGTTGCCAGTTTAGATTTATTCTTACCATTGTCTGCCCGCTTCATAGCATTCAGTTTTTCTTTGAGAGTTAATATTGTATGTTTCTGTTTACTCATGACGAGAATATGTACACCACTACACCTGAATGAATACAATACAACTGTTGTGCATGCCAGCAATCAATAACTAACATATCCAAGCTCTTTGCAAGCCAACTGGCAGTGCACTGACATCAGACACTATGAAGGTCTCAAAAGGGCTCAACAACAAGGGCAGGGAGTGAGAGTGAGCCATTGTTCCCACACATATTTTCATTTGTTACCGTGGTGTACCTACGTATCCACTTGGTATACTTCATTCTAGAAACTTGTCAACATAATCCCAACTAATCCAAAGAAATTGGTAATCTGATCAAGGTCAGGTCCCAATTAACTCGGATTAATGGGACCCTATTGTATACAGAAACTGTGAGGATCTTGATTACCATTTGTCTTCAGTGAAACAAATGTTGGCTAACCCTTGACAATATCCCTTTTTTTCATGCAGTTTATTATTTCTTCACAAACATAGATGAATACAGACAAGCAGGATTGACTAGCCTTCTTCTCAGACAAGAAACAATTTAATTTTTTGTTGACAGCTCCAATTCTTGGTATACCTGACAGCTGCAAAAGACCTGGGACTCTTTGCAGCTACTTGTAATGATGTCACGGGCAGCCCAACTGCTCTTGGTGCTACATGTAGCTTGAAAGGAATACCTTGGACAAGAATATAACAACAACTGCAGACAGCAAAAATGAAACAGTTCACAAAATGGTCTAGATAATTATCTTCTTAACAAAGAATACTCTAATTCTCAAATCATTCTTCTTGTTCATTTATTTGAAGGTACTAAACATGGATATAAAATCAACATATGTGAGGGATATTTTGTACCCATTCAAAACAACAGTACAAAAGAAATATATTTGGTATTCTTGAAGATATTTGGTACTGTCCATCATGATACCTTTCTGGACATGTCACAAGCTATTGATATATGAGGAGTTGTGAAAAAATGATTTCAGTCTGATCTTCATAGTAGACATTAAAAATGTATTGCTTACAGATCTGATTTTCAGACTGTACCTGTTGAGCTACCACAGTGAAGTATTCTTTGCTCATATTTCTAATTTATGTAAATGACATCAAGATTACAATCAGTGGTACTCATATAAACCTGTTGCTGATGATAAATATGTTGTTATAATTGATATAAACCAGGTATTACAACATCTGTAACTAGAGTTCAGAATATGTACAAAATTGCTTTGAATTGAACAAGTTAACCTTAAATATTGTAAAAGCTCTTTATATCCACTATAAGAAAACAAAGTCACAAAATGATCTGGACCTTAGAATACAAAATAAAGAATTTACGAGAGCACCTGCCTCAAAATTTTTTGGTGGCCGTACAGATGAAAATTTAGACTGGAAAGTCCACATCCACTACCTTGATAATAAGTTAGGTTCTGCTCACTGTGTGCTGTGTGTAACTAGTAATGTGACTAGTAAACAGTGTAGCAGAATTTTCTACTCCTCTTACACTCACACTGCTATTACCTATTGCCTCATTTTCTGGGGTCATAAGAAGAGAAATTCAAAAACCATCTTCACACTAGAGAAATGTGGTGTTAGAATAATTACCAACAATTCAAAGCTATCACCTTACAACCACTTGTTTCACAACTAAGTATTCTACATTTACCAAGCCTCTACAAAAAAGTGTAATTAACATTAAAAGGTGCACTGGCAATTACAAAATGAGCTTAGATCTGCATTAATATAACACAAGAATCTGCCACATCATCCATATAGAAAGAGGAAACAAGGCTGTAGCACAAAACAAGTGTTCAGAGTGCTAAAGTGTATAACAAATTTCTGGCACGGATAATGGAAAAAATATATCTGATTCACAAACAGATTCTTTACTGGTCATTCAGCATTATTACATGCAATAGACTTTGTCAGTTCACTTAACCTATTAATTTTACAAAATAAATTTTTACATTTTTAAGCTGATATTGGGCATTTCTAAAAATTCTTATGGATAGAATGTATTAGTTAACTAGAAGTTATGTACATTTTCTTTAAAAAAATTGTCAGACTTGATTGATGCATTCTTAGACAACTGGTTATATATTTTAATTGCCATATACTTGTGACTGTTAGTTTTAGCTAATCTAATCTATTTTGTGACAACAGCAGAAAAGCCTTTGATTTGTTACACTTAAATTAGGTAGTTCAGCAAGTACCTACATTTAAGCAAGCAATGTCCAAAATTTTAATGACCAACAGTTATTACAGTGAAAACAAATACCTATAATAACCTAGTAGCAACTAATTTTATCAGTGTACTACATGCCACATTCAATGTCAATAGTAATTTCAGTCAAATGTTTTCTGTACTCTGAATTAGTATTTTGAACAGAAGTGTTACAGTGATCATGTGTTTTTACGTAATTTATGAATTAAGTATTCCATGTAAAATATCTTGTTCATTCATAAACAATGTGCAGTTCTGAATGTGAGATTGTGTAGGGTACTATGCACTGCTGTATTTGCAGGGTACTGGACATCTGTGTGTGTGTGTGTGTGTGTGTGTGTGTGTGTGCGAGTGCGTGAGTGTGTGCGATGTTGCAAATGTATAGACTCAGAAGCTTCACCTGTCACTAGTTGTAATTAAGTTGTAAAATGTGTTTATGATTTTATTCAACATTAAGCTACATTAACATGCTACTCAGTACCATGGAGTACTTGAGAAGCTATGTGTGTAACTGTGAAAAACCTAAAATAATTTCACACTTTCTTGTGCCACTGTTTTCATTTTATGTGTAGCCTCTTGTTTGATTGTGTCTAATACTGTAAAATAAATGGTCTTGTGGAAACAAATGCCATTGGCTAAGTCAATAGAGGAAATATGTGACAACTTGAACCAAATGATGCACATGGCTCAGCCATGGGCATGTTATCAAATCTCTGAGCCAATCAGGGAGCAAAGTGTTTACTGCACATAGACACTTTTGGGTGAGTGGAAGTGGCAAGTGGTGGGCAGGGGTGTGTCTGACTGCAGTCAGCCTTGGGATGGTGGTTTTTGATGAAACAACTGCTTTTTGGTTATATAAATTTTTTCCAAGCTATTTTAACCTGAGTATTAACATTATTCAAAATATACACATTCTGAAATAAGTGATTTTCAGTATTTAATTCCTAATTTTCCTGTAATAAACATGAAATTGAATAAAGATTGAAAAGTGTTGACTTTGTCAATCTCAAGATACACAGAATCAAAGCACTCAGATTCACTGCTTGATAAACTCAAAATGATGGCTCTGAGCACTATGCGACTTAACTCTTGAGGTCATCAGTCGCCTAGAACTTAGAACTAATTAAACCTAACTAACGTTCGGACATCACACACATCCAAGCCCGTGGCAGAATTCGAACCTGCGACCGTAGCGGTCGCTCGGTTACAGGCTGCAGCGCCTAGAACTGCACGGCCACTCTGGCCGGCCTCAAAATGATGTTCACAGTTTTTTTCATAGTTGATGATGGATAGCTCATTGGCTTTGAACCATGTACTTGACAGGTTAGGTATTCTTTGCTTTCCAGTTTCACTTTGTTTAAATCCTTCCCAGAGCTAATGAATATTGTGTACTCGGCATAAAGTACTGATTTACAGGGTGTGTTACTTAGAAGATTGTTTCACAAATGCTATAACCAATAAAGGGTTAAGCATGTAACCCTGAGGAATGCCTCAAGTTACATTTAAGTATTGGGACCTTTGGGTATTGTAAACTACAATTTGTTTCTTGTCAGTGAGATAGGAGCTTACGAGGGAGAGTTCTGAGTCTCTGACTCCAAAACAGCAAAGTTCCTTCAGTAATATTGTATGGTTCACTGAATCAAATGCCTTGCTGAAGGGTACTAGAATAGCTGTAGCAGATAACCTTCATTCAAATGAGGTTGTAATAAAAGAAATGATGTCTTCATCTGCTCTATTGTTGATAATCTGGAACTAAAACCATTTTGAGATTGACATTAAATGTATTCGCAATTGTGGATATGGAAGACCATCAGCTGTAGAATGTAATGACTACAATGAAAATTTGTGTGTGACTGGGACTCGGACCCCGATTTTCTGCTTATTGTGAGCAGTAACCCTAACATTTGGCTATCCATGCACAACTCACAGCCAGACACAAACTTTCATATGTTGTTAACCAGGGCCTGGGTGTGAGACATGCACAGGTAGCCATATGTAAAGGCGGGCCCTTGCGATAAGTAAGAAATGTCAATTTGAGTTTTGGTCTGGCAGAAACTTTCATTGTAGTCATTCCATTCTACAGCTGACGGTTGTCCATATTCACAGTTGTCAATACATTTCATATATTTCATAATGGCTGCAGTTGCTGCACTGCCTAGGAACTTAGCATTGTAATTCAGAATAACACAGGCACTGTAAATAGTATCATACTGAGACGGAGTCGGAGTCAGAATACTGTTTTCAGGCAAATGTGTACAAATATCCTGTTGTATGTGGTATTCTGTTATTTTGGAAAGAATAACTACTAGTGAAATTGGATGATAATTACGTGTGCATTGACTTGTTACCATTTTTATGTATAGGAATGACAACTGTTCTTTTTAGGCACTCTGGTTATTTGCATACAAAGAAGGTTTGATATGAGATCCATTATTTTTTAATCATACAATTTTATAAGCTATACATGTCCTCAGATGCTGATTTTCTTAGTTTGGCTATTGATTTAACAATGTCACATACTTGTATCTGTGTTCACTTGAAAGTTGGTTCATTGTCTGCACAATTTTGAAGAAACTGATTGCCAGATCTGATTCTAGATTAGGAGTATATGCTGAATTGGAAATGTGCGACAGATATCTCACCTCTCCAACTCCCTCTCCCTCTCCCTCTCCCTCTCCCTCTCCCTCTCCCTCTCCCTCTCCCTCTCCCTCTCCCTCTCCCTCTCCCTCTCCCTCTCCCTCTCCCTCTCCCTCTCCCTCTCCCTCTCCCTCTCCCTCACCCTCTCCCTCAACATACAGTTTTATGCCTTCTATTATCTTTCAAAAGAATACCAAGTTTAGTGGTCTTGGAGGAATACATCTAACTAAAGATATGCAAATGTGCCGAGAAAAATATGAAAAGCCGCAACTGTCCATAATGCCCAATATTCACCAGGAAATCTCAACAAATTGTAGTGTAATTTCATCAGGTTAAGATGAACTATGCTATTAGTAATTCTGAAAACAGGTATGGTAAGATAAACAATCCAGATGTAGAGTGATGAGGAAAAAGAAAAGAGGATGTCTTAATTGTTATTATGAAACATACTGAGCTCCAAAATTGACACAAAAAAGGACATATGAAAATATGACCCTCCAATGTTTAATGTAGGTTTAAAGGTATCTGTGTTTGATTCTGAAAGTCATAAAAATGTACAGTACCAATGATCAAACAAAGGAAAATCCAGGATGGAATATATCATCATTAGGAAAAGCAAAGCTACTCACAATATAGTGGAGATGCTGAGTTGCAGATAGGCACAAAAGAAGACTGTCACAAATAGCCTTGCTGGCTGAAAGCTTATTTGTGAGTTTTTGTTGTGCCTATCTGTCACTCTGCATCTCTGCTATATGGTGAGTAGCAACTTACCTTTTCATAACATTGTTCTGGTGCCAAAGAGTCATAATATGAAAAAGTAACAGAAAGTTTATTATCCTTGCTGACAGTCTTGGTCATGGGATTGGGTAAATGGCACAATATTTGCAACAAAAACAGCATTTGTTAAGCCTGGTGTTCCCATGCCTCAAATAGGAAAACTCATCCACTTGCCTAGAGCTAGTGATTCAACCAAAGTATTTTTATTGTATTGTTTGAAGGAGCAAATGATGTATTTAAAAATGAAACCCTAAAAGCCAGTGATGAATTTAAAAAGTGTTTAAGACACGACACTTTACTTGCACAAATGTCCTGGTAATGAGTACTCCACATCTATATGACTTCCTTCTGTGGTCATGAGTAAACAAGGAGATTAGCACTGGAAATGTACTGCTCTTGAAAATATGCACACAACATGAAAATGTAGAAGCTGCTGATCTCAGTTGTATAGGATGTAGAATGCACACTAAATATGAATTACACTGAAATGGGCTGGGGTAGCAGTTTGTGGTGAAAAATATAAGCAGATTTGTAGTCAAGAAACTGGAGATGAGATGTACAACATGCAAGAAAACAGATCCCTCTTCAGATGTTCTTTGTTCACAAAACATCAATCATCTCCCTCTTATTCACAAATGGTCCACATTTGATTGAAGGAAAAGATTCATACTCCAACAAGTCAACTCAGAAGAAGAGTCCAGGCTCCCAACAGATGATTTTGAGAGAAAAATCCTTGCATAGTAAAAATGAGGTAAGTGGTGTATTAAAAATGCCGTTAATGAACTCTAATCTTAATGTAAAAATCAGTACTGGTAAAAAATGAGTTGCAGCAAACAAAGGCCCTTCTGTTTGCCATCAAAATATTCTGTCAATAACAAACAAACTTTTGGTTGTAGAGATTTTACTACATACAGAACTTCACTTTATCAATGTACTGTGCATTTCAGAGCACTTGCTAAATACTGAGCAAATTTTCTTTATTTTCTATACCTTGGTACATACTAGCAAATAATTTTTGTAGAAACAGTTATTAAAATTTACTGTGCCTGTCTGGTTAGCCATGGGGTCTAATGCACTGCTTTCTAGGTGGAAAGTGTGCCAGTCCCTGGCAGAAATCTGCCTGGCAGATTAGTGTCAAGGTCCGGTGTGCTGGCCAGTCTGTGGATGGTTTTTAAAGCAGTTTGCCATCTGCCTCGGCCAAATCCAGGCTGTTTCTCCTAATTTTGCCTCAGTTACTCTATGTGGCATTTGCTTTGCAAACACATACTCCTTGTATATGTACACCATAATTACTCTATCATGCAAACAAATATTGGGGTTACACTCATCTGATGTGACATGTTCCTGGGGGGAGGGGGGATGGGGGGTCCACTGGGGGCCAAACCACACAATAACCCTGGATGTGTTGTGGGGTCAGTGAGTAGACTGCTGTAGCCTGTTGTGGGGTTGTGAACCACTAAGGGCTATGGTGAGGTTGAAGCCTCTCCATTGTTTCTAGGTCCCCAGTTCCATACAATACAATACAATACAATGTAAGTACTGTAATTTGTAGTCGCACCACCATTTAGGATAGGGAAATTTAAGTTTGTGCAATATTCTGAGCACAAGTTAGAGCCAGGTGTGGGCCAGATTTCAGTGAGTTATGCATACCAACAGTTGTGAAGTAGAATAGAAGCCACAGGGCTATCAAATTGCTGAAAGACTATATGTAGTGGTTTTGCATGTTGCAAATCACAGTTGGGAGGACCCCACCAGCCAACCTAGTGTGCTATGAGTACATGATGCAAAGCGGCGTGTATGGCAAAACAGAGGCACACAGCCACATATAAATAGGAGTGGGTTTCTAATGAAATTCATTCAAGTGTGGTAGCTCTCCTAGATGGCGGGTCATGTCACACCACCAGCTACACGCAGCAGCAGATGGGGCGTCAGTGTTTCAGTCCGTGGCGGGTTGCTGGTTTGACCCTCTGAGGCTGATGCCGGGTCTGTAGCCAGCCAGTGGTGGGCCACTTCACAGTTCGCTATTGTGGGCAGTTGTCCTGGCTTCCAACACACGCTGGAGGCATCCTGAGGTGAGGGCCGCAGATTCGGACTCCAAATTGTGGGCACTTGTTGTCGCTGCAATCTTAGCCCTGCCGGTGAGAAGCATGCAGCTGGCTGCATGCGGCTCACACAAAGTGCTGAGTCAACTGCCAGCATTGTAGCATTGTGACAAGGCCACACCTCTGTTGCTGTACAAGGCCGACACACAGCAGTGCATGCTCTGGTTGCTGAGACAGCCATTCCACACCAAGCTGTTTCGCAGACAGCGACGTGGTGTCCTCAGCATTGCGGGACCCAGTGATGCAGATCAAGAGGAAGGAGGGGGAGGGGGGGGTGGGTGGGCTGTAGTTGGAAACAATAAATCACTTGGAAAGCTTGAATGAGTTGTAATACGGTGCCTTCTTGTTCTTCCTGCTACATTTTGTGTTGATGTTATATTTGGTGGCAGAAGTTACAACTACATATTGTTTGAATTATAAAAGGTGTAAAATATGAATGTATTAATAAGTTTCAGCTTCTCAATGCAGAATGGGACTTTGAGTGGGAAGTCATTAAGGCAAATACAGTTTTAGTGTGTATTTATGCTCCCCAAATGTGAATCTGAGTCATTCTTAAATCAGCTAGAATATGTGAACAGGCTCCACCTAGACAATAAAGCAATAGTGGTGTGTGGGCACTTCAGCACTGATTTCTTGCAACCAACAAAAGAAAAGAGCTACTGCTCAACCTCACAGATACTGTCAACTTAAAATATGCTACAACAAGAATCACAAAAAATGCTGCCACTGCCCTGGATC
Source organism: Schistocerca gregaria (assembly GCF_023897955.1). Classification (NCBI taxonomy): domain Eukaryota; kingdom Metazoa; phylum Arthropoda; class Insecta; order Orthoptera; family Acrididae; genus Schistocerca; species Schistocerca gregaria. Next base: position 313,040,815 of record NC_064925.1, read on the forward strand.
AGATATTTTTGAATAGAAACTGCACTGCAAAATGCTATGTACAAGCCTTAGTGATCATAAAGCTCAAGTTTTTAACCTCCAAAGCTACTTGCTGCCCACCCAGAACTACAAAAGAATTGTAACAACAAGACTTTCCAACTTATATAATATTCAATTCCCTATTATCAGAAAATAGGTGGGAAGAAATTTACACAGGGTGTACAGGGAACATGGTACTAATTTAAACTGTAACCTATTTCATGATACCTATGTGAGTATATTTGAAAACAGTTTTCCTAAGAAAACAATAAAATATAATTGTAAGAAACCATGTAAAAAGCCATGGCTTACTAAAGGGATAAAAATATCTTGTAAACAGAAAGGGGAAATGTGTCTTATAGCTAGGAGTACTAATGATACTGAAACAGTGAAACATTATAGAAACTACTGCACTGCATTAAGAAAAGTTATTAAAAAGTCCAGAAGTACATGTGCCTTATGTCTGGGATTAGCACATCTGATGATAAAATTAAAACAATTTGTAATATTGTTAAAAGAGAAACAGGACAACTGAGAGCCAGGAAGACTGCATTTCTATCAAACACAATGAGAAGTTTGTTAACAAGAAGTGAGAAGTAGGAAACATTTTTAAAAGTCATTTTTAAGTGTTGGAGAGAAAATAGGATCCAGTTATTCATTAGAAAATGGAAGACAGTATATGGAAGAGGAAGTACTTATACAATTTAATAAAATTTAAATTTAGCCCACCTCTCCTACTGAAATTAGGAAAATAATAGTCACTCAAAAGTAAGAGCTCACATGGAATTGATGGCATTTCCAACAAAGTACTAAAAGCTTGTTCCCAACAAGTAAGTAGAATTCTCAGCCACATATGTAGTAGCTCACTGAAACAGGGCATTTTTCCAGGTAGACTGAAACATGCTATTGTTAAAATATTGCATAAAAAAGGCGATATATCTGATGCTAAGAACTACCACCCAGTCTCACTTCTGTCAGTGGTACCCAAAATTCTTCAAAGATTAATGTATTCAAGAATAGCATCACATATTTGTAAAAATGAAGTAGAAAGAAAATGTCAGTTTTGTATTCGGAAAGGCATTTCAACAGAAAGTGATAAATATGCTTTCACTGATCAAATATTAAATGCATTGAATAACTGATAATCACCCATTGGGATATTTTGTGATTTCTCAAAGGCTTTTGATTGTCTGAATCATGACATTCTTCTAGATAAGCTTAAGTATTGTTGTATGAGTGGGACAGTGCAAATGGTTTAATTCATACTTATCTGGAAGAATGCAGAAGGTTGAAATTAACAGTAGAGATAGTCTGCAAAAACCAGCAGAGTCCTGTAACTGGGGAGGTATCAAGAACGGTGTACCACAGGGTTCAGCCTTGGGTCCCTTATTTTTTTTTTAAATATACATTAATGGCTTGCCATGCTATATTCATGGAGATGCAAAGCTAGTTCTTTTTGGTGATGATACAAGTATAGTAATCACACCAAAGAAGCAAGAATCAACTGAGGAAATTGGTGCAAATAATTTCTTTCAGAAAATTATTAAGTGGTTCTCTGCAAATTGACTCTCAGAATATTTTTCCAAATAGTATTAAAAGTCTGACATATAGCCAACCAACATTTGAAAGCATATTAAAAGAAGTTTTGAATGAGAGCTCCTTCTACTCAATAGATGAATTCTTAGACGTGAAGTAGCAACTAAAAAAAATTATTTTGTGTAAAGAAAACTTATATGTATGTCCTCAGTCATTGCTTTGAAATTGCATCATTCCCTTTCAAAATACAAGTAATACGAGGCAAAATTTCAAAGGCAAAGAGATGGATAACACCAGACTTCAAAATCTCAACTTTTAGGGAAAGGTAGTTACTGAGACACAGACAAAGCAATAACATCCCCCCCCCAACTTCAGAAATTTATTCAGACTGATATGCTAGGCAAACAAAATGGCCAGTACTAAGTTTGTTATGTGCTGTGCAACAAATAAGTGAATTTGGGGAATTATTGTCAATTTTGTGCAGGTATGGCTGGAAGGTAGTAGTTATGGGACTGATTGTCACATGGATGGCAGATGTCTGCAATGTGAGGCAGGCTTATAACACTGTTTGCAAGCATAGCCTGGTGGGCACTGTATACTGTTGTGCAGTAATTAGATCAGCACAGGGCACATGGTGTGCAGAAGCCACACATTGCAGTTATAACTGTATGTAGTGACCTGTGTGTAGGGGCAAAGCAAGCTGAGGAAAGCTGATGTAATTATTAAAGAGCACTCCACTTGTCTCCTGTAGAGGAGCTACCTCACAGGTGTAGGCAAAAGATGTGTAAATAAGTGAGCCCAGAGGCTCAAATGGTGCCAGTGGCATTGCCATTCCGTCTGTGTTTAAACTGCAGAGAATGAGATTCTATAAGTTGCAGGCCAACCATGACAACCTCCTGGTGAAGAATATCGGTGGCCAAGTGGGCTGCTGAAACTACCACCAACCTCTAATATCCAGACTAGTCATAGCAGGGGTGAGGTAGGCTGCACGCTGGAGCTGCTTTGGTAGAAGGAGTGAGAGGGCTGCTAGCTTCTGCTCTCTGGATGATACTGACTGCATGCTGCTGTCTGAGGGGTGGGGCCAGGGCATGAACTTGCAGTCTACAGTGTGCAGAGCTGTCTGTGGTCACCAACTGAGCTGGTGTGGGTGGATGGCCGGAGCTGCTAAGTGTCACTACAATCACAGTGTTTGGCTGTTTCTCTTTGGTGCGCTACATTAGGTCCATGAGTTGTGCTTGAGGGAACAGCTAGCCGTCTTCTTGGCTTCCAGATAAAGCCCAGCACACATGAAAGCCACTTAACTGTGTTGTCAGTAGGAGTACCAACTATGTCTGCAAGGCTTGGTGCTAGATGCTGATGTAGCAGATTCTGGCATTGGCATTGTTGTTGAGCCATACATGCATTGTATGTGGTGCCATCACTGAGATCAGCTGAAGACCTGCTGTGTACCTCTAATACAATAAAATCAATGACATACTTGCCAGTGTTTTTCTGCATTCTTTGGTGTGACTCACCCTTCTCTCCCAAACCATAGGTCTTGGTCATTCTGATATATTACAACCCCTGAGTTTTGGGGGTTCTATCAATGGGAAAATAATGAACGAGAAAAGAAATAAAGTGTCCCCTAAAATGAAAATATCACTCTGAACCATGAGAACAAGAGTGTAACTGATCTGCATTGCACCAAAAATCATTTCAGGTTTTATTTACTAGTCAGTGACAAAACAGATTCTAGAAAGAAACAGAAAAAGAAAGAGGAGTCATGTTCTGTTCAATTTCTGTTTGTGAAACAACTCCAGATGAAAACATTTATGTTGCATCAACTCTTAGAGAAAATTATTAGCAGTTGATGGTATTACTGGCTGCCTCATAAAGTCATGTATTAGCAGATTGCCTCTTGCAGATATAGTCAATTCCTGTTTTCTGATAGGCACACATACAGACTGTTTAAAAATTGATTAAATTGGTTCCTATTCACAAGAAAGGAGAGAACTCAATTAAAGAAAACTATAGGTTAATTGCTTTATTGTCAGGTTGCAATAATCACAGAAAAAGTAATATGTAATAGATTAAATATTTAGAGATAAATGAACTTGTCACTGATACTCAGCATGGATTCAGGAAGAGTAAATGAATAACTATTGCCATCTATGATTTTATACTTGACCACTGTGACATACTAGGCCACAAAATTCTGTTGGAGAAGCTCCAAGTACAGACAGTTCACATTGTACTTGAAAATACAAATAAATGAATTGAAGGAAAATATTATGATATGTTTCTCAGATGCAGAAAGCTTTCTCCTATACATAAATGATTTATACCTAAATGTTGAGTCACAAAGTTTTTTTTATTTTATTTATTTATTTATTTTTACAAACTGCTAATGAACACCAAAGAAGCAACATTCCTAAATTTTGTTTAAAAGGTGATGATGTATACATCAGTCAGACAGAAAACTTCAATAAAATTTCATCTTCCATGGAAACCAAGTTTTATGGCATAAACATGTAAATAAAATAAATGGACACTGAATAAAAGATGTTACAGGCTAGGATTACTGTATGTTAAAGCAAGTTTTAGCACTGTCTGTCTCAATTGTCTACTTTGCTCAATTCCATAGCAGCGTATTGTATGGAATTGTGTTCTGGGGCAATACAACACCTAGATGAATCATTTCCATAACCCAATAAAGAAAAGAACAGTAGGAGCAATGCAACATGCTTGACAAACAAATTCTTGCAAACCTTTCTGTCAAAACTTGTCAGTTCTCCTACTTCCCTGTATGTACATTTAGATATCTGTAGGTATGTCAAAAAAAAAAAAATGTAAAGGAGATAAATGAAAATTTTAATATCCATGAGTGTGATACATGACAAAGGGCTAAGCTTGATGTCCAGTCAGTAAGGACTTCATGCTACAAAACTTCTGCAACAAACAGTGGTGTCCAAATTTACAATAGCCTTACATATAAGTTGATAGTCATACTGTCCTTCACACTCTTTTATAAAACCTGAAAGGGATTCTTATTAGGTCATTGCTTCAAATGAGTAACAGAATCTGTAGAACATTTGAGATACAAGAGACCTGAAAGAAGACAATGCAGCTACTGCAAGGAGTGTAAGATTTTTTGTGGATAGAGCTGAAATTTATGTATCTGTGGAAATAATACTGTATTTTTACTGTGTTGTGTTATGTTACTGATGTGTTTTGTGTTTGTTCTGTGTCCCACAATGTGGAATGATTTTTTGGAAGAATAAATAAATAAATAAATCTTTATGTGTATTGTTGTTACTTGGAAGTAATGCGTCCTGTCTGAGTTATGATTAAATGTTTACTTCAGTGCAGAGTGTATTGCTCTGAAAGCAGGTGGGTAAGACCTGAGATGTGTTCATGATTTGGACTTCAGGACTGCAGTCCCCTCTCCCACCTGGAACTGCTGCAGAAGTAGACTTGAGATACTATGTCATATCTGACCTCAGGACTGAAGACAATTCAGCCTTGTCAGGCTGACTTGAAAGTGGGGAGGACTGGTATCTATAATACGTGGAATATTTTGTTCTTGCGAGGTCACCAGTGCAACATAGCAATTCAGTTCAATTCCACTCATTTCAATGTATTGCTTGTAACATGTAATTTTACATGCATGTGCATTTCAACTAAGAATAAAGTTTTTACAATTACAACTTTTTTGATAGACTATTTCTTATTAAATTTTAATTTGTGATAAATTCAAGTTATAATTGCATTTCTGGATAGGTCACTGCTCGACTCGCTTTTTTTAAAGTATCCCTTGTCAATAACTTAACGTCCTTTGGTAGCAAGTTATTAAAAACAGCTCCTTTGACATAGGGGCTTTTCACTGTTAAAGTTAATGTTCTGTTAACCATATGAAAATCTTTTCTATGCATTGTTTCATGGTTGTGAATATCCATGCTTCTTTTTGATCATAGTGTCTTATTTCAGTAGCACTATTATTTCTAGTATGTACATGGCATAAACTGTGAGAATATTGTGTATAATGAATAGGGTTTTGCAAGAAGTTCCTGGTGTTATGTCTGCTATGATCCTCAAGGCTTGCTTCTGCAGTACAAAAACTCTTTTGATATTAGCAAGTAAGGAAGAATAATTCATGTAATAATACACCACATTACAGTGATTTTATAACATTTTTCTAATGTCCTTGATAACTCCTGTTTTGAAATGATGCACTAGAAATGAGCCACATTATGCATAAGGGGGCAATCACGAACTTCCTCAATGAAATAGAAATTAATTCACATGCTGTATGCAGATTAGATTAGATTAGATTAGATTAGATTAATACTTGTTCCATAGATCATGATTACGAAGTGTCGTATTCATGATCTATGGAACAAGTATTAATCTAATCTAATCTAATCTAATCTGCATACAGCAGCCCCACAAAGTTACTGAATGAAGAAGCTACCCAAAGCACAAAAAGGACACAGTAATTTTATTCACATTATAATGCAAGGAAATGGGTAAAGTAATGAATGAGAGACACTAAATAATACATATGCATAGTTATGGTGATAACAACATGAAGAGTACGGTATAAAAACATAACACCAAGAAAACTTCACAAATCATAGACAATAACAAAATTGTTATGAAAAATAGAAAATAAATAACCTTAACTGAAACTAAAAGAAATTCCAGACGAAAACATAAATAGAATCAAATCTATAACAATAATAAAAAAAACTGAATTTACACACATTACTTATTTGAGGTGGTAATTATAGTAAACATGCAATATTGATGATCGAATCGTCTAAGCTGTCAGGTGGGAAATAGCATACATAAAAACTGAGTAAACTCAGATATATGTCTCCAATGTACATATAAGGAGAAACTAGTAATTCTACAAATAAAAGACAGGACTTGCCAGCAATGACATCACATGTAAGGTAAAAACTCCAAGTGAATGTATTATAACTTTTCTGATCATAGTTACTGACCATTATATAATGACCATAACTTACTTCTGTATTTACAAAGCACCTGATGATGGCAGTGTGAATGTATGATGTTTGCTGCAGAAATAGTGAGCAATGCTGCCTCTGCAGCTGGCCACAATTGTGAAAGTATTGATGGTGCAGGATTTTGTGCATGAATTGGTCTGTCAATTAGGTCCCATAAATGTTTTATTTGATTCAAGTTAGGTGAGCTAGGTGGCCATATCATTTGATCGAATTCTGCAGAATGTTCCTAAAACCAGTTGTGAACAATTGTGGTCAGGTGACATATTTGGAAACATGAACTCCTTGAAAGGATGTGATTGTGAGTTGGTTGGTTGATTTGGGGGAGGGACCTTGCAGCCAGGTCATTGGTGCCATGGGATTAGGGAAGGATTGTGAAGGAAATCAGCTGTGCCCTTTCATAGGAACCATCCTGACATTTACCTGGAGTGATTTAGGCAAATCACAGAAAGCCTATATCAGGCTGGCTGGATGCGGGTTTGAAATGTTGTCCTCCAGAATGCGAGCCCAGTGTGCTAACCTGTGCCACCTTGCTTGGTGTGAATGGATGCAAATGGTCTCGAATTAGCTGAATAGAACCAATTCCAGTCAATGATTGGTTCAGTTGGACCACAGGATCTAGTCCATTCCATCTAAACACAGTGTACACCATTAGAGAGCCACCACCTGCTTGCACAATGCCTTGTTGACAACTTGGATCCACGGCTTTGGGGGGTCTGCACCAGACTTGAACACTATCATCAGCTCTTGCGAACTGAAATTGGGATTCTCCTGAAGAGGCCACAGTTTTTCAGTCATGTACAGTCCAACTGATATCGTCTCAATCCCAGGGGAGGCAGTACAGGTGAGGTGCTGTTAGCAAAGGCACTTGCATTTGTTGTCTGGTGCCACAGTCCAAGATCCACGGTGTCAAGAGTATGTTGAGAATACCAAATTTCAGGTATTATCTCACACCACAGAGAATGCAGTGGCCAACAGCTTTCACTTAATGATCAAGAACAGCAGTGTTTGGGTAGACTTGTCAGTAGTAATAGACAAGCAACACTGCATGGAATAACTGTACAAATCAATGAGAGACAAATGACGAACACCCACTGTGAAAATGTAAGAAAAGGGAAGGCTGTAAAATTTGACCCACTTCTCATTCTGAAATTAGGAAAATAGTAAAGTCTGTCAAAAGCAAAAGCTTACTTGGAATTAAAAATGTTCCCACCAAGTTACTAAAAGCTTGTTTGCAACAAAAAGTTATTAATTGCTTGTTCCCAACAGGTAAGTAGGATTCTGAACCACAAATGTCATAGCTCACTGAAACAGACAATTTTTCCTGATACAAATAAATATACAATTGTTAAACCATTGCTTGAAAAGGTCTGATACCAACAACTGCCACCCACTCTGTTTTCTGACAGCCTCATCCTAAATTCTTGAAAAGATCATGTATTCAAGAGTAGCTTTGCATATTTCAAAAAATAAAGTACCAAGAAACTGTCAGTTTAGTTTCCAGAAAGGCTGTTCAGTAGATGATGTTACATATATTTTCACTGATCAAATGTTGACTGCCCTGAATAAGTAATCACCCAATGGATTCTGTAAATAATGAAATTCTTTGAGAGAAGCTTAAGTATTGTGGTATCAGTGAGACAGTGCAAAAATGGTTGAATTGATATCTAACTGTAAGAATGCAGAATGCTGAAAATAAACAGTTCACATAATGCACAAGAATTAGCACAGTCCTCAGACTGGGGACATATCAAGAAAAGGGTTCCATAGTGTACAGTGATGGGTCCAGATCCTTAATACAGTATATATTAGTGACTTGCCAGTCTATATTCATGAAGATGCAAAGCTAGTTCTTTTTTCTGATTATGCAAGTATAATAATCACACCAAACCAACAAGAATCAGCTGACAGAATTGTAAATAATGTCTTTCAGAATGTTATTAGGTGGTTCTCTGCAAATGTAGTCTTGTTAAATTTTGGTAACACACAGTTGATACTGTTCTGCAGAGTAAACTGCCTAACGTTATTAATAAAATCTGTAGCTAGGGGCGATTGCTCAGAATGTTTGGTTGAGTGTATTGATGAGATGTAGAACTGGAAGAAAGACAGTAGTGATCCTCTGAAATGTCTGAGTTCAGTACTTATGCAATTAGGGTTATTTCAAATTTTGGTGATTAACCTAGTAATTTAGCTTACCATGGAGGGTTACTGTTCATTTAGGAAAACAAGTATTCATTGCACAAAAGTGCGTAATTATAATAATAGCTGGAGCCCACCCTAGATCATATTGCAGACATTTATTCAGGAACAAGGGGATACACAGTATCTTCAAAATATATCTGCATCCACATCTATATCTATACTCTGTAAACCACTATGGAGTGTATGGCAGAGGGTACATGCCATTGTACCAGTTATTAGGGTTTCTCCCTTTTCATTCATGTATGGAGGTTGGAAGAATGATTGAATGCCTCCGTGTATGCTGTATTTATTATAATGTTATCCTCTTGATCCCTATGTGAGTTATATGTAAGGTGTTGTGGTATATTCCTAGTCATTATTTCTTCCTTGGGACCATTTAAGTCTGTCTTCGAGAGCCTGCCAGTTGAGTTTCTCCAGTATCTCTGTGACATGTTCCCATGGATCAATCCATTTGTGGTGCCCTTCTCTATATACTTTCAAATACCCCATGTTCATCTTAATTTGATGTGGGTCTGAAACACTTGAGCAATATCCTAGAACTGGTTGCATAAGTTATTTATAAGCAATCCCCTTTGTAGACTGATTGCATATCCACTGTATTCTACAAATCATCTGAAGCCTATCATTTTACTTGAGAAATTTGTTATTAATAACCCATCTCTGTTCAAAATCAAGAGCAATATCCATAGCTATAGCATTATTAGAAATGCTGATTCTCACTATTCTGGTTTAAATCTAACTTTGGCACTGAAAGTGGTGAATTGTATTGCCATAAAGTCTTTGGTCAATTGACAAACAGTGTCAAGCGTGTAACACATAGCCAACCAGCATTTGAAAATAAATTAAAGATTTTCTGAATGACAACTGATCAGCGGATGAATTGTTGGAGATAGTTAGTAATTTTACAATAACAAATATATTAAAATAAAGAAAAATGAAATATGTCATGCAAAGAAAGCTTTTGTTAAATTGGTGCACTTGACTTCATTATGATGTGTTGTATTCATGATGTATGGAACAAGTATTAATGTAATGTCATGTCTAATTGAATTTAATCTGATGTTGATTTATTTACAGGTCCAATTGTGAAGAACTAGATTTCTTCACAGCCAGAGAAATGTTATGTGTTGTTTTTGCCTTGGTAGAAAAGAGCCTAGTTTGTGGTATAAGTTTTCTTTACTGGTGCCTATCCATTTCTCTGAAGAAACTTTTGAGGTTGAACAGTACCTATATTTGCATTAAAGATAACACTGCTTTTTTTAGCTAACTGTAATTCACTTTCTGTCATTCCACTGAGAATAGTGGAGAACATTTAAGTAAGCTAATGATGTCTACAGTGCTGTAGAAGTAGGTTTCTGCTTTGGTGGAAATTTCTTTTCTCTCATTGCTAATCAATCAATTTGATATTTCTGGACTTTCCAGGGGATCTTAAACCACACTCATCTTGGCAATGAATGTGAATGTGCTTAAACATAACAAATCTAATAGTGTAGTCCACATATGTACAAATTACCTATGTATGTGCAGTCTGCATTCAGTGCATGTTAATTATGATTCACAGTTTACTCTGTTATATTTGACACTGTAAACCTTGCAAAAGTTTGAACATGGTGGCTCTGAACTACCATCTACTGTAGTGATGAGGATCCTGTCCATTAACAAACTGGTTTTGTGGTGATGATAAATGTCCTGCACTTTGCTTGTAAGCTTTCCTCCTAATTTGGTATAAGGCTGTCAGCCATCTTGGCTGTACCTGGTGAGATCAAAATAGATATTCCTCTGTCCAGTCACTATGTATGCTTTACATTACCATGTATCTCCTTTGAGCTCCCATGCACACTCTCCACATGCATGTTGGTGTTGAGACTGGGATACACTTAGGACAGTATGCCAAACACTGCACATTTCCCTCATAGTGGGGTTTGAAGTATGAAGTGAATCCTGATGTTTCAGGGTCACTGCTGAGCCTCTGCAGTGATTCTGCAAATGTATTTACATTTCTGATCAGTAGCACTGATTTAATGAAGTGGTATGCCTCATTTGTTTTATGCAGATCTGCAATTTTACTCTTGACATTAGTTTTTCATGCTCTGTCTACATGTATGGTACAATCTAATCTTTAGATTAGATTAGATTAGATTTACTTTCATTCCACTTTTACCATCTTTCTCTAAGGTTTTAGAGATACTATTGAAATACAGAGTCACACATTATCTTAATATCCACAATCTGATAAACAGTAATCAGCATAGATTTCAAGCTGGGAGAAGTACTGAAACAGCTGTACTGGAATACACAAAAGAAATAATCAGTAAACTGGAAGAGTGAAAAAGCGTAGTTGGGATAAATCTAGATTTGTCAAAAGCCTTTGACTCTGTTGACCACGGCATACTTTTGGAAAAGCTTGAAGCTATTGGTATCAGAGGAATGGTAAAAAAGTGGTTTGAGTTGTATCTGGAAAAGAGGATGCAGGTGGTTGAAATTACAGCACCGAATGTTAACCAAAAAATTAAATTAAGATCACATCCAAGGGAGGTCACAGTAGGAGTACCCCAAGGAAGTGCGTTAAGCCCCCTTGCTGTTCCTCATTTACATTAATGATATTCAGGTGGCAGAGAGGAAAGCTAGAATCATGTTATTTGCTGATGATACTAGTTTAATAGTTAGTGATATGAAGCAGTCATTGCACAGTACTGTGGACCACATCCTACAAGATATACAAAAATGGTTTAGTGCAAAAAAGCTAACACTGAATGCCAAAAAACTAATTATGTGCAATATGGAAAAATAAGTGAACATGCTGACCTAAATCCCACCATGGAGTGCAAACAACTTGAAAGAGTACATGGTGCAAAATTCCTGGGTATGCACATTGATGAGAAGATAAACTGGAAGGACCATATGGTGAGCTTAGCACTAAAACTAAATTCAGCATGTTTTGTACTTGGAATAAGTTCAAGAGTTTGTAGTAATGACTGTACCAGATTAGTATATATTGGCTATTTTCAGGCCATTGCATCGTATGGGGTAGTATTTTGGGGAAAAAGAAATTGTCGTCTAAATGAAATTTTCAAATTACAAAAACACACTATTTGGATAATAACCCAGAGCACATCTCAAATACACTATAGGCCCCTTTCTAAAGCATTGAAAATTTTAACAATTCCATCATTATACATTCTGAAATGTCTGTTGGTGATCAAAAGAAATCAGGACAAAATGAATACAAATACAGACTATCATAAGTATGATACACAGCAATGTAAAGATCTCCACCTACAAGCTGTAACAAGGACCTGAAGTCAGAAACATGTATGTAATCAAGGCATCAAAATTTTTAAAGCACTACCAAAACATATCAAAGAGCTGGAAAATGAGGAAAAATTTAAAACTGTTATAAAGAATCACATGTTTGATAAATGTTATTACAGTGTAAGTGAATTTGTATGCTCAACTGTATTAGAATATAAAGAACCACATCCATGACAAATGTTATTATAGCATAAGTGAATATCTCTGCACAAATGTATAAAAATATACACTCCTGGAAATTGAAATAAGAACACCGTGAATTCGTTGTCCCAGGAAGGGGAAACTTTATTGACACATTCCTGGGGTCATATACATCACATGATCACACTGACAGAACCACAGGCACATAGACACAGGCAACAGAGCATGCACAATGTCGGCACTAGTACAGTGTATATCCACCTTGCGCAGCAATGCAGGCTGTTATTCCCCCATGGAGACGATCGTAGAGATGCTGGATGTAGTCCTGTGGAACGGCTTGCCATGCCATTTCCACCTGGCGCCTCAGTTGGACCAGCGTTCGTGCTGGACGTGCAGACCGTGTGAGACGACGCTTCATCCAGTCCCAAACATGCTCAATGGGGGACAGATCCGGAGATCTTGCTAGCCAGGGTAGTTGACTTACACCATCTAGAGCACGTTGGGTGGCACGGGATACATGTGGATGTGCATTGTCATGTTGGAACAGCAAGTTCCCTTGCCGGTCTAGGAATGGTAGAACGATGGGTTCGATGATGGTTTGGATGTACCGTGCACTATTCAGTGTCCCCTCGATGATCACCAGCGGTGTACCGCCAGTGTAGGAGATCGCTCCCCACACCATGATGCCGGGTGTTGGCCCTGTGTGCCTCGGTCGTATGCAGTCCTGATTGTGGCGCTCACCTGCACGGCGCCAAACACGCATACGACCATCATTGGCACCAAGGCAGAAGCGACTCTCATCGCTCAAGACGACACGTCTCCATTCGTCCCTCCATTCACGCCTGTCGCGACACCACTGGAGGCGGGCTGCACGATGTTGGGGCGTGAGCGGAAGACGGCCTAACGGTGTGCGGGACCGTAGCCCAGCTTCACGGAGACGGTTGCGAATGGTCCTCGCCAATACCCCAGGAGCAACAGTGTCCCTGATTTACTGGGAAGTGGCGGTGCGGTCCCCTACAGCACTGCGTAGGATCCTATGGTCTTGGTGTGCATCCGTGCGTCGTTGCGGTCTGGTCCCAGGTCGACGGGCACGTGCACCTTCTGCCGACCACTGGCAACAACATCGATGTACTGTGGAGACCTCACGCCCCACGTGTTGAAAAATTCGGCGGTACATCCACCCGGCCTCTGCATGCCCACTATACGCCCTCGCTCAAAGTCTGTCAACTGCACATATGGTTCATGTCCACGCTGTTGCGGCATCCTAGCAGTGTTAAAGACTGCGATGGAGCTCCATATGCCACGGCAAACTGGCTGACACTGACGGCGGCGGTGCACAAATGCTGCGCAGCTAGCGCCATTCGACGGCCAACACCGCGTTTCCTGGTGTGTCCGCTGTGCCGTGCGTGTGAGCATTGCTTGTACAGCCCTCTCGCAGTGTCCGGAGCAAGTATGGTGGGTCTGACACACCAGTGTCAATGTGTTCTTTTTTCCATTTCCAGGAGTGTATGTTTAAGTCAATGTGACAAATGAAATTACATCAATGATTATGTCTGTCAAGCACATAAGAAGATTAAGAACCGAATGCTTAAAAAATATCACTACTGTATAAGTGAATAGCTCTGCTCAACTGTATAAGAATATATGATATCATAAATGTGACAAATGAAATGACAACATCAAGGAATATGTCTGTCAAGCACATAAGAAATTATGTTATAAAAACACTTAATAGCTATATATTGTATTAAACATAACATAGATTCATATGAATTCAGCATAGAAAAAAAATATAAAAATATTACACAGTTGTTAAAATGTATCCTGACAAATCCTATGTCACAAATGTGATCATTCCTCAGTTCTCATGTGTTGTAAACTGATGACATCCATACAATATTTATTGTTCCATGTATGAATAAATAAATAAATTGGGATGATGAAAAATAAATAAATCCATTGTGAGGAGGTCCTCCAGGATGTAGAACATATCAGAAAAACCATAATACATGAAAAATATTTACAACAGATACAAATGAGCTACTATACCTTCCACTGGTCCCAAGTGGAATGATTGTCATTTTCTAATAAACACTATAAGAAAGAATCATTTTACAAACACTAATTCACTGAATTAAAAATAACAAATTTTTTTTATTTATAAGCTAATCAACATGTAATAGAACTACTACAATACTTACTTACAATGAACAGATTACTGCACTGAAATTACCACACACACACACACACACACACACACACACACACACACACACAAATCAGTTGGCTCTATTGAGAAATTCATCAATGGAGTAGAAGAAGGTGTCCACCAATAAATCCTTTAGGCCTCTCTCAAACTCGAATTTCATTGGTTGTTAAGCTTTTTATGGCTGCTGGCAAGTTATTGAAAATTTGTGTTGCTGAATAATGCACAATTTTTTGTACAGGAGTAAGTGGCTTTAAATCCTTGTGAAGATTATTCTTATTTCTAGTATTGATTCCATGAATTGAGCTGTTGGTTTGAAAGAGTGATATATTTTTAATGACAAATTTCATTCAGGAATAAATATGTTGAGAAGCAGTGGTTTGAATCCCAAGTTCCCTAAAGAGGGTTCAGCAGGACATTCTTGAGTTCACACCACATATAACTCTTACTGCACGTTTTTGTGCTTGGAAAACTTTAGCTTGGCTTGATGAATTACCCCAAAAAAATAATCCCATATGACATTAGGGAATGAAAGTGAGCATAGTATGCCAGCTTTTTCATTTTTATATTCCCTATGTCTGAGGCAATTTGCATTGCAAATAGAGATTTGTTAAGATGCTTCAGCAGTTCTGTGGTGTGCTCCTCCCAGTTGAATTTATTCTCAAGCTGTAATCCCAAGAATTTAACACTGTCCACTTCTTCTATCTGCTTCTCATCATATGTTAGGCATATACTCGTGGGAAACTCCATACAATTTCTGAACTGCATTTAGTGTGTTTTTTCAAAGTGTAGTGACAAAGAATTGGCTAGGAACCAGTGATTAATGTCCACAAATATTTTATTAGCTGATCTTTCTAAGACTACACTTGATTTGCTATTTATTGCAATGTTTGTATCATCAGCAAACAAAATGAAATTGGTATCTGGTAATGTTACTGATGAAAGCTCATTGAGATACACAAGAAAAGGTAAGGGTCCTAAAATGGAACCTTGTGGGATCAAACATGTAATTAGTTCCCAGTTGGATGATGCCAGATAGCTTAATACATGTCTCTTTCCTAATAACACCCTTTGTTTCCTTCCAGAGATACAAGATTTGAACCATTTTGCAGCATTTCCTGATTCACCATAATATTCTAATTTACTTAAAAGGATATTGTGATTTAGACAGTCAAATACCTTTGAGAGATAACAAAATATACTAGTTGCCTGCAATTTTTTGCTCTAATGAATTAAGCACATTTTCACTGTAAGTGTAGACAGCCTTCTCAATATCAAAACCCTTTAGAAATCTGAACTGTGACTTTGACAGTATGTTATTTGAGATAATTAGTTTATAAAGCCAATTGTACATTACTTTTTCTAGAATTTTTGAGAATGCTGGCAAAATTGAAATTGGACGAAAATTTGATGCTATAGCATATTTCAACCATTTAGGAAATATTCCACTGATAAATGACTGGTTACAGAGAGCTTAATATGATACTTAACTCAGAATCACATTATTTAATTAATTTTGTTGATATTTCATCATACCCACTAGATGGTTTCGATTTTAAAGATTTTATGATGGACATTAATTCTGGTGGGGGTAGTGAGGGTCAAATTCATATTATGGAAGTTACTTGAAATGTGTGGTCTGAGGTATTCCATAGCAGCAGCTACAGAACCTGACAACCCCAACTTTTCAGTAACAGTTATAAAGTGTTTGTTAAAAACGACTGCAACACTATACACATCTGTCACCAATGTATCATTTACTCTTAATGCTATTCTTCCCTCATTATATCTGGTTCTACTCGTCTTGTCCTTTACTAAATCCCATATTGTCTGTATTTTGTTATCTTATATGACTATCTGTTCCTTGTAATATATTTGCTTTGATGTTTCTATTACAGTCTTTAATATTTTGCAGTATTTCTTGTAATGTGCTATAGCATCAACATCCGAACTGTTTCGGATTGACAGATACAGTTTTCTTTTTGTTTTACAATATACCCCTATTCCTTGAGTAATCCATGGCTTCTTTGTAGACTTTGGTCTAACCTTGGTTTTGGGGGAAAACAGTGTTCAAATAAGGTAAGTATGTTATTAGCTAAAATGTTATATTTTTCATTCATGCCATGAGCACTGTAAACATCAGTCCAGTGAATGTCTCTGAGGAGTGTCCTAAAATAATCAATTTTTGGCTTATTGATTACCCTCTTCAGCTCAGTTTTAACAGGTTCTATATCCTGTTCAGTATTAACATTTAACAGAAGGAACTGCATGTCATGGTGTGAGAGGCCATTGACTATTGGTTTTGTAATATAATTTTGTTCATAGAACTTTTTTCTATGAAGATATTATCATGGGAACTCTTAGGAGCTCCTGTTCCATGCAATACTGTACAACTCTGTCACCTCTGTCATGAACACATTGAGGCAAATTAGTCCAACCTGTGACTTGACATACTTCCCGTCTGAAATTAGGAAAGCACTTGGAAACATATTGTTATAATAGAGTGACAACTTCAAAGCCATACCTGCTAGGCCCATGAGTTCTGTGAATATTTGATAACATTTCACTATGTGCATTTGTCATTATACCTAGTATGACAGTTTCCTTGATGTTCATGGGTAAGCTTTTACACACACACACACACACACACACACACACACACACACACACACACACACACAAAATTTCTTATTTTTTACCCAAGTACTGGCATTGATTGTGTCATTATGATGCCAGACTGATATGGAGTGCAGGTCTTGTCTTGTTGAAATGTTACACAAGCTCTGCTTGATAGTCAAATGGATTCTCTGCAGGTTTGAATCCTGCAAACTTGTTTGTACATTGTCCAGAGCTTTGTCAAATGGAATTCCTATTGCAGTGTCTATAGCTGGGGTTTACTCAGTGGTAGTTGGCTTAACTCTTGCTTATAACGATTGTAGAATGACACAAAATCCACTTGGTATGCTCCACCTGTGAGTACAAGTAATTTCATCTCTGAGTACAAGTAATGTCATCTCTGCAGGACACTTTCCATTCATTTCATTGGTGCCTGTCAATTTAAGATGTCTTGTGTCTTTACATTTGGAGTTAAAGGTTCCTGACTGAAGGCAACTGTAGAGGTAGTAGGCTCATGTATTTTAACAGATGTGTTGTATATTCCCTTTTTTTCCACTGCAGAAATTCATTTTCAATTAAGAATTGCAAATACCTGCAAGTCTTGTGGATTTTATGGCCAGTTTGTAAATGATCTCTCCAATTCCATTCAGAATGACTCTGTAATGTGTATGATGTACAAGTGTGCAATGCCTGTTGCTACAAACCTTAATTATCCTGTTGATTGTGATAAAAATTATTTTTAAGAGAAAAATTCTTGTGCCACATATAGCACTGATAAGAAGCTGATGGCACTTTAGTGACAACAGGCAGCTGCTGTTGGGCTCTGCAAACAAGCTGCCTGAGATGCTTTCCTATAATTATGTTTTTGGCTACCCAATTTGCATTTAAAGACACTTATTTGACATACTACCATTAACTCAAATACACACTGGCAGGGTCAGAGATTTTCACCTCCCTTGAGATGACTGGGTGTTTGTGTTGTCCTAATCATTTCATAATCATTCCTGAAAGTGGTGAGATTGGACTGAGCAAAGGTTGGGCATGTGTATGGGTGCTGATAACTGTACAATTGAGTGCTGCACAAACCAATCATCATCATCAAATACACACAGCAGATAATTTCAGCACCTGAGTGATACTGTGAAATGAAGCAGTTGGCACATGAGGAGAATCTGTGTCTAGCTGCATCAAATCAGTCAGGAGACTGATGACTAAACAAGGAAGAAGGTAGATAGCTGTTTTACGTCATGTCAACAGCTATGATCATTAGAGATGGGACTTAACTTGAAGGACTGCTGCTCTATGTATGATTTCTTCAGAATATTGTACTTACTGACTTTTAGCACTTGTAGCATTGTGTTAGTTGATCACCACCAAATCTTAGGTGAGTGAGCAGCTCACTGTCAACTGTGTAATCCATGCTAGTTTGCAAGATATGCATGCACATTCCTGTTCTAACTTCAGGTCTGTGCAAGATATTTTTGTGAATAAATCATGCAATGAATACATTCTCTGAAACAGTTCTGATGTAATATGAAACAGCTGCAAGGTCATTAATTTTAGCTTCTTGAAATACTTTGGTATTTGCTATATAAAGCAGAAGTTATCTCATAAAGCATGACTTTTGACATAAACACAAGACTGTTGTAACCTGATTTTGCTGATGGATGCTTCGGATGTTTGAAGAGATTTTGGGCTTGCAGCCAGTTGTTGTTGTTAACTTCATTCCATGATATCTCAACAGGATTTGTACCAGACATCTTTGGTTGAGCAACTGAAAATTTGGATATTTTCCATGTCCTTATTGTTACTTTTTGTTTGTTTGTTCTGTTTTTAAAGATTGTGAAGTAACATTTAAATTGCTGAAGGAGAAAACAAACAGGCACTATCAACCCCTATAGATTTATATCTGTCATTTACTGTAATATGACATTGCTCAATCATTGTTATGTGGCTGAAGCAGGATTTGTCCTTAAGTGAAGAATGTACTTATGTATTTTTGAACATCAACTGTTAAATTATTTCTGTAATATACTTTCATTAATGGCATTTCTTTTCTGCTAATTTATCAGATATTAAATAATTGATTTTATGTTGTCAGTCAGTCAATAATATTTGAATTATTTTATTCAGTTCACAATGATCTAAATTGTAAAGCTTTTAAATGTTATTGGGGCTTACTATTCAAGCAAACAATTAAAATTGTGGCATGTATTTATGGAATTATAGTTTGATATATCATATGTATGACCAACAGGAGTGTTTAACCTTGTATGATTGAGTCTGTAGTTGGCAAACTGAAAGGAATTCATCTGTAACCATTGAAGTTTATTACTTGTTAATTTTTGAGGTTACTGGACTTGTAAAGGTAATGGTTTCTTTGTGAAACATCAGATATTGAGTGTCAGGCCAGCAACAACTTGTTCCTCACATTTTTGTTACTCTGTTTTGTTAGTAATGTATATAAAATTAATGATTTGTTAAAATTATATCATTAAAGAATGTGCATCTTCATCATTGCATTGCCTATTCTACAAAATGAAATGTAATTTACTATACTGGAAATTGGAAGTGGTGTTGAGAAAATCTGTAAAATTTTGTACTTAATTTAAATAATAATTTGTATCATGACTGTCACTGTAGACAAGTTATGTAATGTAAATTTACTGAAGCTGAAAATAAATTGAGCCACTGATGCACACCTTACAGATGATTCACAGATTCACAATTTTATAGCCAGGATGTGTGTCCATACCTTTCTAAATGTAACAGATGAACAACTCCTAAGCTGTCTAATAATTCCTCACTATCATTTCAGTGGAGAAAGCTGTTCCTGGAAGATCTTGGAGAGAGCCTCTGGAAAGGTAAAAGGAGAGAGGTAACAGATTATCAAAATGGAAATACCGGCTTAGTTTGTGTGAGAGGTGCTCTACAGAAGTGGGTGTGATATCTGGACTCAGATTCAGGGTCATTCACACAATTCATGTTGCATAAGTGTTTCAAAAACAGTACTTTCTATTGAACAATGAAGGATTAATTTTAATGGTGTATACATCACAAATGGTTTTGACTGAATACTGCAACCTATGGAGATGTAGGACAAGACAAGGGAATGACAGATCACCACCAATCTCATTATCTTGTAGTGCCTTGGAATACATTTCTAACCAATTTGTTGGTTTTCTTGTGTGTGAACCGAGTGCAATTACTATGCTTCACAGAATTCCTGTTTGATTGAGTTGGGAACTGGTAACAACTACTGTCTTTCCAATATACATGAGATATTGAACAATTAATCAGGCAAGTTTAGTACACAGACAGTTGAGCCAGAATGGAGTGTGATCTGTTTTTCTTGTCTTTTTTTCCTGCTATGTATCTCCATGCTAAATAGTAACTGTACAAAGATTCAATTAATGAAACTTGTACCTCTGTGAGAGTAACACTTCTAAAATAAAAATATAAGGTTTCAAACTACAGATAGTTGATAATTTTAAAAGTCTCATGGTGATGTGAAAAAAAATTTGTAGAAGAATAGGGTAGCTACATTTTGATTTGTGATATGCTGAACTAACTACACAGAACTTTGTATCAAGAATAATCTCAAGAGAGAAATTAATTGTGACCTGTCATGAAAATATTATCAGTCTGGTGTTATAATGAGACTGATGAACAGTTTTAATAGGAGGAGGTCATCTGCATTACTGTGATTAATGTCAGTGTGTTTTGGCAAATGTTGATTTCCCAGGAAATTCTATTATATAGTCAATTTTGTTGTCTCCAGAGCTTCTATGTCAATGTAATTCTATTATGATCTCAGGCATATTGATGGATGTCTTTGTAGCATTTTGTCATGAAATGATGTTTGATTAAATGTAGGATGCATAATACTTACACATGACTGCAATTCAATAGGTAATGCATTAAATAAATAACTTCCTGATGTAGAGTGTGTTGTGTATTGTTATGTTTTCAAAGTGTGTTGTATGTGATGTACTACTGCACCATGATGAGTAAGGTTTTAATCATAAATAAAGTCAGATATTTAAACTTTATGCTCTAGTAGTGCAATATTACAGAATGAAACAATACTTATGCACATGTGGGGAATTTTAACCAATGTCAATATATGACGGTAAGTGTGCTTTGGATAAAATAATGTTCCGAAAAATATTAAATGTTGAGAAAAGGGGGCAAATGATTGACTGAATGAAAAATATAACAGAATAATTTAGCTGGTTAGTGAGTATGAAACTGTTTTTGGCTTACCCAGCCACTCCCAAAACACACCGAAATCTCATATCAAAGAAAACAACAGTGAGTCTTTATGCAAACATTATAAACAGACAGAAACAATAGTATTGTGTCCTAGTAATCACCAAACTGATTATGTAGTAGCTCTCTAGAAAAACATTGAAACAATTCTGTTAACCATTTAAAATGTTGTGAAAAAGTAAGATGCCAAAAGTTAAATATTTGACACAAATAATTGCAAAAGTTGAACTGATGATAGAATTCATACAATCTGTTTAATTATTATCCTACCATTGTAGAGTCTGTGAGGGTTTCTACTGTAGAAAATAGCTAAAACTTGTGCATAGCCAGTGTACAACCTCTGATTAAGGAATGGTGGACAGTGTTCTAAGAAAGCACTAGATGACTCTTTGATAACCTGAGCTGCTGTGGATGGATGTGTGAGCAGCTTGTTGGATCATGGAAGTAATGACATCCATATAATCCTGGATGCTTACAAAATGCCTAAACACAGCCAACTGGCTGTTGAGTGCTGCTTGGGTCTACTGCAAACATGAACTGTTTGAACAATTACCTACAGTTCAAGATAAATACCCTTCTAGGTGCCTCTTTACCATGTCTCTCTATATAAAAAAGTGTAACTAACATAAGAAGTTCATTGAAAATTTCAAAACCAACTCAGACCTGCATTCATATAATAAATGAATGTGTGGTAATATCAATGTAAAAATAGTAAACAAAGCTACTGACCAGAAACAAACAAATGTTAAACATACAAAATTGTATAACAAACTTTCAGATCATATAAAAGCAATAAAAAACAATTGTCTAAATTTAAGGAAACAATATTAAAGTTTTCTACTTGGAAAATGGGGGTGTCATCTCTAATCTGAGATGTATCTGAAGCAGTTAATAATTACTTTATAATAAATATAAACTGGAGTGTTGATATATTGTTTCTGTAATACAGCATATACAAATTGTAATTGTAATATAAATGTAATGTTGATGAGTCCCCAGTACATCAGATGTGTCATTTGATCTTTTATGTTATGGGATAATAAAAATTCTAATTCTGAATATACACCAATTGGGTAGTTGCTGCCTGCTTCATGTGAGCCTTAACACATTTGCTGAAAGATGACTTGCCCTTGCAGGTCATTGTCATATAGGTAAGCTAGTGATATTTAGAGAATCTGCTGATGAATATGTGAACCATAGGTCACACAGAAATCTGTGTTATGTACAGTGGTAAGTGGTAATGTTCAATCATAATAAATGTACCAGTTTTTTGTAGGTATCTGTTGTTCTTACTGGTGACTTATTTTATATACATGAACTACTGATGATGAGCTATTTATATTTGTGGGGAGTGTGGTTTGACATGCATAAGGGAGTTGGAGACCTCAGACCAATTTCGCCCAAATACCAATACATTTTTCGGAACATTAAATATAAATCTCTATGTTATAATTCTTTCACTTGAACAGAGGGAGTTGTACATCTGTACCCCAACCCACAATTGCCCTAATGTTTCAATTGTTTGCAGCATAGAAGTCAATGGAATTTTGCATTTTCTACATGTAGCATGCCATTAAAGTGGCACATTATTGAAATATATTGGGGAAACCTTGTGAAAAGATACCTGCCCTTTGTCAATCATGAAATCCCTCTCCTCTGTTAATCATGAAACACATGTAATTTCATACTTGACCCATGTTATGTTTAGCACTACTTTCAGGCTACCTATTAAAGAACTCTGTGTGTTTATGATTCTTTTCATGGAACTGAGGTACCTAAGAGTTTGGGAGGACTCCTTAATACTTGATGTAAGACCCTAATTCCTCCATAAATTGACTTAGCCCTGTCTTTGGTTTGAAAATGTTGGTGTTCTGGTATGCTTCTCGTAATTTTTCCCGTAGCTGAGGGACTGCAAGTATTCCATAGCTACTACCAAGCATCAGCATTGTGTTCTTTGCAATGCTAACGTATTCTTTGGCTTCCTGACTTCTGTTGAAGTGTACTCTAAATTTCCTGCACCTGATCCTGGTCCTAACAGAGGGTCTCTTGTATATCTCCCATGATCCTAGTCAATTCTAATTTGTTTCTTCAGCTGCACCTGAAGGAGTATAGATTTTCCGTTTCTGATCATTGATCAAAATGTTCCTACTGCATAATCTGCAGTTCCAGAAGTTTCGTATCGTTCTCTGCACTTCATTCCACCCTTACACTGAAAATATTTCCTACAAGATTGGCACCAAATCACTATAATTGGTATCCTGTAATAGCTCATATATTCATGATGCGCGGTTGCATTCGAAAGAATGATTAAGTTTAACTGGAAAGAATGTATGACATTTATGAAGAACGTGTGATTGGATGTTTGTAAACAAAAAATACACTAAACTGTTTTGCGCTGTTTCTGTACTGGTTTGAGATGTAGTAGGGGGCAAATGAATTAATAATTACATACTTGGGTTGTTTTTTGTGAAGTCGTGTTATCAAGATTGTTTGGATATTTTTATAAACGTTTAGAACTGAGAAAATATGTGACCACATAGTAAACAATACGAAATGTGTAGACAAACAGGATTTGGAAACGTTTAATTACAGTTTTATGGCGAGAGGTGACACTTGTGAAACTCGTAACCGCTTTGTTTTAACCTAACTTATACTGCTACTATGAGTGAAGCATATATTTTAATGGTTACGCTAAGTAATGTAAATTTTCCACATACTTGGCGAGTATGGGATTTTTAAATAAACGGGTTACTTATGCTACAGGACCACACGAAACCATTAACATTCATTTGTGTGATAAGAACGGCTACTCCAAGTAAACAAAACAAGAGCAGCAACTAACTGAAGGGACACCTGCATCGGTAATACACTGAAATCGCTATAAATATTGCTGAAAATGAGGAACTCATTCGTACGTGATTTCGACTAGAATTACTCGTTCCATTTAAGTAAATAATAATAATAATAATAATAATAATAATAATAATAATAATAACGTGTCCCATCAGCTTACGTTGGGGTCTCGCTGTGAGTTGAGTAAGAGCTAGGCATAACTGCGTACGACACTGGGATGGGAGCCCTCAAACCTGACACGGCGCGCCCCAATTGCTGCTACGGGAATTCCTGTAGATATGCAGAGCAGGTGTGAATAAGGCATAGGCAAACAAGCACCCGCGGATCAACAGAGGGAATGAGAAAAATTGTCAACAGTCTCGAAGGCAGAAGAGGGGAAACCTCAATGGCACAGAGGGTGGATGAACTGACTTAAATCCTCTCTGCGTCTGGCTTGCAACAAGCGGCAAAATGGTCAGCCTCTGATCACCAGAGGTGTGGGTGGAAATGTATGTTCTGGAACTATCCACTCCAATTCTATGAAGCTGAACTACGGTCCAAAACTTGTGATGATCAAGTCTATGAGGCGTGACAGGAAACGTATTTGTGGGGAGTGTGGTTTGACATGCATAAGGGAGTTGGAGACCTCAGACCAATTTCGCCCAAATACCAATACATTTTTCGGAACATTAAATATAAATCTCTCTTGTGGGTAGGGAAGCTGTATGACATAGAAAAAATCCATAACGAAATACTCGCTCTCCAAGAACCAAGACTGACTGACGAAAACGCAACGGATTTCGAGAACTACAGACTTTTCAACAATCCAGACAAACACATATTTAAAAATACAACACATTTAGGAGTTGCTTTTGCAGTCAAAAAGAGGATACTCAACTCGGTAATTCATGGGTATCCTGTAAATAATAGATTGATAATTATCAGCCTAAAGTGTGCAAACAAAACATACACACTGATCAATGCACACATGCCTATCAATGATGACAAAAAACAGATCGCACAAAGGTAGACAAATCGTGAGAAACACTAGAAGAAATAGTATCCAAATTCCACAAAACCACATGAAAATCTTACTAGGTGATTTAAATGTGCAGCTATGCAACGAAAGAAAATACAGGAAAACAATAGGAAACTTCCCACCACATAAATGGACTAATCAGAATGGATGGAGATTGGTCAAATTCTGCAGGATATTCAACCATAAAATCATGGAGATCACCCAACTCACTCATTGGTGAATTCCAAAGTGACCATGTATAATTTCCTTTCCAAACCATGGAGGTATTTATTATGAATATCCAAAGTAAGAAAGAGTGCAAATGTAGACTTAGACCATTACCTAATGAGAATCAAACTACAGTTAAAACCTCAGAGTGAACCACTAATCCCAAAATTTGACACTAGCCGGTTCCAACCATCTTTCACAGAAGAATTAGAGAAAAAGCCCTCCAATAATTGGAAGCAACTGAGAAGCAAACTAATCGAAACCGCACAAACACTGATACCTCTGCAAAATAGAAAAAAAAAACACCCTTGGAGGAACAAAGAATGTGAAGAAGCAATCCAATCTCGACATAAAGCACACAGTAAATGGAACAGCAGAAATACTGAGAAGAATTACAAAACATTCTTGGCAGTGAGGAAAGAGACAGCCCAATTAATCATAAAGAGCAAAATGAAATTTGAAAAGGGCTTTGAAAGAAATAACATGCGAAATTTTTACAAGAATTTCAAAACAAAACTTAAAGGATATCAGCAGCAAAATCTTTGTTCCAAAAAAGGAAATGGGCAATTTGCACTGAACAGTCAAGAAAATGGTGAACAACGTGAAAGATATTTTGAAAAACTACTGAACTGCCCAGAACGCTCCGCCACACACCGTCAGGTGGCTTGCGGAGTATGGCTGTAGATGTAGATGAACCACCACAAAGATTTCCGCCTCAGGAACCTGAATCTACTAACTCAAATTCATTATCACCAGACATAGAGGCAATCACCAAACAGGTCAAACGCCTTAAAAACAAAAAAAGCTGCAGGGGAAGATGGAGTCATAGCGGAAATCCTCAAATCAGCAGGCCCAAATACTATAAAAGAAATCACCGAAATAATACAAACAGAACGAATTCCGGAAGACTGGAAAAATGCGTTCATTCATACTCTACACAAGAAAGAAGATAGATCGGATGTAAACAACAATAGGGGAATCTCATTGTTATCAGTAGCTTACAAAATTCTAGCCCAGTGCCTTCTTGAAAGAGCACAACAACAACTAGAACCAAAAATTGGAGAATATCAGGCAGGATTCAGACCAAGCCGTTCATGCCTGGAGCAAATTCTCAACTTTAAACAAATCTTAAGTCATCATAGAAAAGTGGCAAATGTGTAGTTTGCACATTTGTTGACTTTGAAAAACCCTATGGTTCAGTCAATCGTCAATCACTATTCGAAATATTAAAAGAACAGTGTTTAGATCTGAAAACACTTGCAATCATACAACAGACATTGATAGACACAAAATCTTAAGTCAAATTTATACAGGAAATCTCTGAACCTTTTCTGATCAAAACAAGAGTAATACAAGGATATGGACTCTCCACTACTGTTCAACTGCGTCCTTGAAAAGGTGATACAAGAATGGCGCAAGATTGACCAACCAATTACTCTCGGAAAATTAACAGTAGATTAATTAGAATTTTCAGACGGTGTAGGGATCTTGACTTGCGATTGTTCAAAAGCCAAAAGACAGATGGAACTCGTGAAAGAAACTGTTGAAAAAGTTGGTCTGCAAGTATATTTTGAAAAGACAGAATATATGACTTGCGACAAACAAGCAACAAAATTCACGCAGAAAAAACGTGGCTAAGTTGAATGGGTACCACAATTTAAACACGGGTATCTTGGTGAAATTATTCAGGAAAAAGGAATATAAACGAAAGCCAACTAAGTCCGATGCCAAAAGATGGACACTGCTTATTGACTCACTCAAAATGTCTACAATAAAAAATGTCTCCAAGCACACAAAACTACGACATTAGAACACTGTCACAAAACCAGAATCTGTATATGGATCAGAGACACTAATTTTAAACGGGAAAACAGACATATCAAAAATTCAGAAAAAGGAATGGAAGATCATAAGAAAAACTAGTAGATGAGCAGTATCGGCAAACAGGAAATCAAACAATACTCTTATAATCATATTGAGATTAGCAAATGCAGATTAAGATTCAATGGATACGTCAAAAGAATGAATCTGGACAGACTTACAAAGCAAATATTTGAAGTCTATGAAAATGGGAGTAAATGTAAAACAGACCCAATGAACTGGATCGGTGAAATCAAAACAGATTTGAAACTAGCAGGTATTACATCAGAGGATATCCAAAACAGGGAAATCTTTAGTTCCAAAATTCATAAGTGGTAAGTTGACCAAGAGAAGACATCAAAGAAGAAGACTGTAACAACGTGATCTCAAGAAAGAAAATAAGACCACAGCAAAAGAATGGAAGAAGTATGGGCATAAACAAAGGCAAATGCACGCCACTACGTACTTTGCGTAGTCCTGATGGGCTCATTCGCAATGGAAATGTATGACTCGCTTCATAATGCCTTCCTGATCCGTATCACTTTTATATTCTTCGTTGATATATGTGTAATGGGGCAGGAAACATTTTATAAACGTGAAGATTTTGAGTCAATTGCATACGAATAACGTGCCTGTCTATTCTGTTGCCAGCTGCTACTACCTAAGCTTTCATTACCAAGATAACAAGTCCAACCGCGTTATTTGCCAAGTGTAATGTTTACCTGAAAGATCGGATTATATTAAGTGATTACTTTGTCGATAACTCCCAAATATTATACATCATGTTTGTATTTTACTGTCATTTATTATTCTGGATAGTTTTTATTTTTTTCTCCTGCTGCTCATATATTGGCTGGGTACCACCCATGTATCTAATTCATTATATGACAAATTAAAGGCTACCCTCATTTGCTGTGACCTATTGTAATCGTGTGACTGTACAAATCACAGAATTCTCTTAAGTAAATTGTAACAGTATGTTGTCTCTGACAGAGCTGCGAAATGTTTTGTGTATGCCTCCAAAGTTATTTCTTCAACAGTGCAGTCAACGAATGAGAATGGAATTACAATCAACCAATGAAAACATTCGGCGCGAATGGACTGGAAATTAAGTTCTGGCGTTGGCAAATCATTTGAATGCCAGTATTATACGACGAAGGAAAGAAATATTCGATTTTGAAACGGTTGGAAACTGCAAATACCGCAACTAGTGCCAGTTCGGCAGACCGTGGAGCTTTGGGTGCTGCCTCCTTTCACGCCAACAAAGCTATGAAGTTCAAATAATGTTTCGCGTTTGACTATTGATGTCGTTCTCTGGAATTCATTAAATGTGTAAATATGAAGTAGACACCCGCTGAAAGCAAACGTCTGCGGAAGCGTAAACGTGCATCGGTGAAAAACGATATGAGAAATCGCATCCTCACAACCGCAAGATTTGCAGTGAACTTCAATATTTTGACAAGTAGCCCGAACGTGATTTTTGCACTGTGGACGTACTGTAACTTGAACCTTAGATGAAGAGTGGTTTCTTAAATAACTTTTACAGAAACTTTTGAATATGTGCCTGCTGTGAGGCTTTGGTGAATATTGTGAAAAAGGTAACAATAGTTGTTTGTTGTGATTACAGTCGTGAATGAAGAAAACGAGAGAAAGGCACATATAAAAAAGAAAAAGAGAAAAGAAGTCGAAGCATAATTATTACATAGTCATTACTTAAACATCCAGCCTCCTCCCCTCCCCCCCCCTCTCACGCCTCTAACCAATTTAATTAAGTATATGCAAATTTCACCAATCCAATGTGTGTACAGGCTATTGAACTGTGCACTTGGGTGAGAGAGTAGAATAGGGCCAGTGGTGTACAGCTGTAGTCTTTTTGTTGCTTTTGTTAAAATATCTGCATATTGAATATTCAGATAGACTTTGTTGTACAGCTAATGTGTGATGTATTTAATATCCAGATGCCTCAGTTGACTATGTTACCACTTCTGTTATAGACATTTCTGTTCATGATTATATTCAAAAGCTGTATGAGACTTCCTGAACATTTTGAGTTCTTCAAGATAATATCTGTTGTAGCTGTTGGTGAACCAATATGTTCTACTTCTGTAGAAGATAGTGAAACATGTGTCTGCCTCCCGTGAGCTCAACAAACAGTATTTTGTAAACTTGGAGTATGTATCCTGCTGCAGATACTCTAGCTTCCTCATTTCCTCAGGCAGCATCAACATAGTAGAGATGAGCATTTGAGTTACCCTTTTTCTGACACAGACTAACATAGTGTTTCTTTAAAATACTGAAAAAATGGTTTCAAACCTTTCCGCTAGAATTCTGTTTATTTATTTTGATGTGCACTAATATAGTCAATTGATGCAGATGTGTGGTCTTGTAGCTGTCATTAAATATGTTAAATAACCTATTAATTCTCTATACAATTTATTTTGTATCATACCTACACAAGCATCTGCACTGGATTTTACTTCCATTGATGATTTGCAGAGTTCAAAGTCTTCCATATTGCATCTTTTGAATAAGTTGTCACAATGAACATTTGGTCATTGGTCTTCTGCACATTTATTCCAAGGAATCATTTTGGTTCTCCAATTTGTGGCATTTGAAATTTAAGTTTTAACCTCTTCCTAATTTCTGTGATATTCCTTTAAGTATTAGAATCATGGATACTTTTAATATAGAGATGTCTGTCTAGTAGGGATTGTCAAAACCTGATTTGTTTCATAAAATTCACAAATTTAGAGTTCCAAGCTCTTGATGCCTTCTTCAGTCCATACAAATCTTTATTGAGTTTGCATACAAGTCTTCTTCTCATTTTTACACCTTGAAGTATATGAATTTCTTCAGTCAGTGTTATGTACCATGACTTGTTCCAGAAACTGATCATCTTCATTTACCTGACTAAGAAACGTTTTCAGTATTGTGAGTTGAGCAGCTAGACCATGTCTCCTTATATTCATATCCTTTTATGTGAGCATATCCTTTAAAAACTAAATGTGACTTATGTGTTTGAATATTTATGGATACATTGTATTACCTTTCAGCAGAGATTGTGCTTTCTTTGTTTCTTCTCAAGTCTCAGGCTGTGAGTGTCATTGTATTGAAATACTTTATATTGACACCATTGAGTAGTTTTATTGTTATATGCAATCTTGACTTTTTTGGGAAACTAATGTGTGACCATTTGGACAATATTCAGTTGTAAATCATTTTATAATGTCCTTTGTAGTGTGGAAGTATGCATCATGTCCAAACACACATAGTTTCTTGAAATATGGCTGTGTTCCATCCCTTAGTGGTGCTTGAATTTATTCATCTAAAGCTAGAGTAGTTGTTCTGTGAGTCCATTTGGTTGAGGTGTGTATCTTATGGTAAACTCTAACTGCAGTGTTTTCTTCAAGGAATTGTAACATTTCATCTGAAATGTATCTATGACCATTGTCACATCTAGCTAGATGTGATGACTAATGTTAAAATGAGCAGTAGCCATTATTGTAGTAATGTACATTAAAAGTATGAAATACTTGAGACTGAATGAATAGTGTAAGCTGCTGTGACGTGAGTATAATCATCAGTGAAAGCCACTATATATTGCTTTCTGTCAAAAGAAATAGGTGTCTAAATACTTTACTATGTGTCAGCTCTGGTGGTTGTTTGACTTTAACATGTGGTAACTGTGTTGGTTTGCTCTTTATGATGGTGAAACATTTGCATATGCATTTAGAAAAGATCCCTTTGTCAATTCCCTCTGTGAGGTAATGAAGTATCTTCCTATCTTTGAGGTTGAAATGTTCTAAGTGTTTATGCCACAAGTCTGCAGCACTGTCTGAAACATGAGAACTCTGCCTAGATTTCTTAGTATGTTTTCTGTGAGATATAGCTCTCTTTTTCACACTTTTGAATTGAACCCACTGAATTTAAAAAAAAAAATAATGTATTGTGCAGTCATTTGTAGTTTACACAGTGGCAAATGATGTAGTAAAAGTGATACTACAACAATATCTTTTATTTGAAATTGCTTTCCATAAACAATGCTTTCAACATCTACTTCTCCAACCTTTCTGGCAGACAAAAGTGTATCCGTTTGTTTGCAATATGATATGTCCTTTGACTTTACAGTAAGATAAATGCTGTCAAGAAACAGTTCATTTACTGACCTGTTGTCATCTTCAAAATTATTACATTGTATTTCTTTGCGCAATAGCCTATCTTTTATACAACTTGGTTTCAGTTGCTCACTTGAGTAGGTTCCAGAGCAACAACTACAACCTTTTGTTGGGGCATTGTTAGTAACAAACTGTGCGGTATCAGTTTCTTCAATATTAGCCCCATATGCTTTCAAAGCAGAGTACCTTACCCAAGGTAAAAAAATAGTTTCAATGTATTGTCATTTGTATGTCAATAGAGCCTCTTAGTATAGATTGAAGAGCCCTACCTTTCCATTCAAAACTTTGCATTAGTGAATTCTGCAATTTGTAGACAGTTTTCATGTTTTTGGCATAATTCAAGGAACTGTGTAAAATGTTTGTATTATTTGTGAGTTATTTTTATGAAGTTCTCCCACAAAAGCTTTCTGTTGTGGATGTTGTGGAGCTGTGTCATCCTGTACACATTTCTGTGTAGGAAATTTCCATTTGGTAAAATTCAGGTCGTCAGACAACAGTAGCCTGTAATTCACCATTTCCAGAGGCATGACAGTTATGTATGAATTCATTGTTTATGATATTCACCTTTATTTGTTGTACTGTAAAACCTGGCACCTGGGCTCATAACCTGTTGTTAGTGTTACGAAATACCAGATATCTGTATTAGTATTTATATCCGTTTATTACTTATGGGAATTACAACCGCAGTAGAATCATGAAGAAAAAAAAAAATGTTATACGATTTCATCTGTCTGACGTAACCGTGATGAGGTTTGTAACGTCAATACGGCGCGGTGTTTTTCCGTTGGTTGTGTTTGTAGATGTGTTGTTGTATTTGATAGTGCCCTCTCGTGGTGAACGTGGACGTGCTGTAATATTCTGTGGTATTGGGTTCATTTGCGCTTTGGTTGTCATTGTGCTAATGTGATTTTGAGTTTGGGTGATTGGTATGGTGCGTGCGCGTGGTGACCAACGAAGGTAGTACCTCCGGAGGCTTTTGTTGGTAAGTTATTTTTGTTTAGGTTGTTTTCTGTAGTAGATCGGTTGTGTTTTAATTAATGTAGTCAATAAGAGGTATTTCGGCTTTTGAGACTGGGTTTTTTTCCCACTTTTCTGAGTTATAGGTGTTGGTTTTTTTGGTGTTAGTATTTGCGTCTGTGATTGAGCTTTGTAAGTCAAGGGAAATGCCCGATTCCTGTGGATTTTTGGTGCAGCGGAATGTTTTAATATATTTCTGATCCGTACTGTTTTATATGTATCGTGTCTCCTACCCAAGCCCCTGCAATTTTTCGCGACTGGCCCATTCGTTTCATTTTATTTTTGGAGTGAGGCGGTAATGTGTTTCTATTTTTGTTCTGCATGACTATGTAGTGACGTCATTTTCGCAATATTGCATACGCTGGAACTACCCGTTTCTGCCTTATTGAATATTGTCTGGTCGAAGCAGATAGTTATAATCGGACGTTTCTGTAATTCTGAGGCATGGTCCCTCAAGTTGTTTATATACTTCTGATACAGGAATACATTTATAAAGATTTGATGTAGCAATATGGATGACAGTGCAGCCACTTATGTTGTTTTGTGTTTCTAAAGTTGTGGGATTTCGTCATGTCCAGCTGTGATATGTCAGTCATCTGTATTGCTCTTGTGGTTTTATAACTGTTCAGTAACAATGTATAGCCTTGGCTGTATTGGGGAAAACAATAAGTGTATGTGAGAGGTAACAATTGAGGAATCTAACAGTTTAGATTTGTATGTATGTCCAATGTATAGGTCTTTCCTATATCAGAAGTTGTGGCTAATTGTAAGTGAAAGCAAGAGTCACTTAGCAAGTTACTTTATGCTAAAATGTATGACCAGTAGGTGTATCAACACCATACCACCACAGTGAATGGCTTGTGATTCAGATAAAGCATTTTTTTCTGTGTTCTATTATATTCTTCAGAACAGCCTGAATGTTCTGAAGTGTGTGGCTTGCTATTTTTTATTGATTTTATTGATTATGCCGTACTCCGAGGATTAATGTAAGGGAAGAGAAAAAAATGAATTTTACTGTTCTTGGGATAGAGGCAACTTTGGTCAATGTGCCAGTTGTGGCTTTTCACAGCCTCTGATCTTGTGCCTGCTTTTGGCACATGAAGCAGATATTCATGTTTTAATCTAAGTGTGCAAATGTAAATATTGAGAACTGATTTGCTACAAAAGTGTCTATAACTGAAGCTTCAGAAATCATATTTTTTATGTATACTTGTGCATCATGTTTGAATGAATGCATATTTTGTTTTTGGTTTGAGACTTAATTGGTAATTGATTTAACATTGTCACACTTACATAATTTGCAATTTTATGGGTTTAATGACATGGGCAATCAATGGGTAATGCCATATGTATCAAAAATGATGCACAAACTGGTATTTAGTAACACAACCAGTAGATTCTGGGGGCATAATTCTGACTGTGGAGAAATCTTGTATAGGGTTCTCCTCTCCCCTGCCCCCCCAATACTCAGTGTTATGCCATCTTTTATTTCTGGTATATGTAAATGTGTGTAATGTACAAGAAACGAATGGGCTCTTTGTGAAGATGATGCTAGTATTGTAATAAATGGAATTATACATACAGCTACTGATGTAAATTGTATATGGAGTTTGTAAAAGTGTGGCTGGCTGGTTTCCTGTGAATGGCCCCTCAATCAATTTTAAAGAGAACATATCCCTTTTTGCACATCTAGGAGCACTACATCAAAGATAAGTGTGATATGTGTCGATGAAATAATGAATAGGGTGGGAACTACAAAATTACCAGGAAATACAGACAGGTGTTTGGTTTTTGTGTGCTGTTTGATAGTGAAATAATTGAGAATTTTTGCGATGGTGGTTTGATGAACCCTCTGCCAGGCACATAAGTGTGATTTGCAGATCATGTGTGTAGGTGTAGATGTGTCCATACTGATGAGAAATCTAATTATAAGAACCACATTGTTGATGTAGTAAAACTTAGTTCAGCCACATTTCCTTTTAATTGTGTGTGTGTGTGTGTGTGTGTGTGTGTGTGTGTGTATGCATTCAATATGATTTTCACATGTAGTGAATAAAATTTTATGAAATATTGAATTTGATACAATATGCAGAACTAGATATAAATTTCATCCAGGTGTTTGCAAATAATTATTCCTCAATGCACTGCAACGATTGAAATAGAAAATGAGCAGAACATTTATTCATATGATATATTCTTTAACAAACTCACAGTTGTGCCAATGTAACTGATTCTTCAGTTATAAGAAATGTTATGTACTATCAATTTGTCAGGTGTGTGTGAACCTTATGTTTTGGTGTTCATTTTTACATGCAAAGCAGTGAATTGGATTTTACTTTGATACAGCATACTCTTCAGATGTAGCCTACTTACATCTTTCTCTAGGACAATAATATTGTTTCAGGTTAATACTTGTGAATTGTGCAGTTTACTGTGCAAAATAAACTGTGATTTCAGGTTAGAAATTGAAGAGTGGGAGAATCAATCTCAAACCATTCATATGTTATTCCAAATTTTAAACATCTCATTCTCCTCATTGATTGTTTTGTTGAAGTTTAATTTCTGCAGAACAGTTTGTCAATTAGCTTTATGCTCTGCATAGCAAACACTCCAGTTCAAATGATTCAGCAATTGTGAAACATACTTGATGTGTAACATTTACTCAACAGTTGATTTAATAGCCTGTGTTTTTCCTGGACTCATCTCAATTTTTTTACTATGGGATTATGTAATATGTTTTCTGTACTCAATAAGAATAACAGCAGCAGTTTGGTTTTTTGAGTGTATATGTGCTTCTTCCATAAACTTTTCAAATCCAGGTTGGAATATGACAGTATTATGAATGGGATAGATGCTACTCACTGTATAGTGGTGGTGGGTTGCATTCAAGCACAATAAACACTGATGAGAGTTATCAAGGGGGGAAAGATTGTAAACTGGGTTGCAGGTCAGTTGGTAGATGGCAGATGTGACTAGAGTAGGTGAAGTTAGTTGGTGATAACTGGATCTTTGTGAGAGTCTTGTTGTTCTTGTCAGTACTTAGCATGTCTGCTATATGGTGAGTAGAAACTATCCTTTTCATAAACTTGTTTGATTCTGAAGCCTAGTAATACTTTTAGCAACAGTCAGAAGATGTCATTAATGGTTCAGTAGGACTTTATGTAATTATTAGCTTTATATTTCATTATACTGCAAGCATATGAAAAGTGATGAGAGCATCCATTCACTATAATGAATGGCTCAACATGGTTTGTTTTCATTGGGTATATGTTATTAGTGAAATGTTATTGTGCATATTTACAACTACACACAAATCAACTCTCAGCAGGGCACCTGTTTTCATTGTAAGCTGTAGGATGAATGGTGAATGTTATTTAGCACAAATAGGGCAGTTGGGTAACAGCTTGAAAGCCTCTTTATTAAACAACAAAACTTGTTTTTCATGCTCTTTAGACTTGTGACATTTACATAGAACAATTACATTACAATGTATAATTTTAACAAGACAGATGAAATGTAGACAGTTCAGAACTGATTTACAATGCAGTAAAATGCCTGGAGGATGGCTTCAGGTTGTGAACGACAGCAGGCTGATGACATGAAAGATTGAAGAAGAGCAGTGTCCTGGTAGCATTCATTGGCCTATGTATGTAGATACATACATCACTGGTGTAAAAGCCACTTTTGCATTATGTGTTGCTGCCAAATATCATAGCTTGATCAAAGTCTGATCAATAGTGCAGTAAAATCCAAGAGTTAGCTGAAAGAAATATATAGTGACATTTATAGACATGGCACTGTGATAAAATGACAAAAATTACACTGAAGTCACTGTGATTTATAGAGATCCCCTGTATGTTACAAAAAGCAAGATGTGGTTCTTAATAGGGTGTGTAATAACCATGGATGCCAATGCATACTCTGATGTACTTCCATGTTGGCCACAGGATTTGTTAGTTTTCTTGTAGTGGGGTGTTTCATTCCTCTGCCAATGCAGTTAACAGCTGGTTGGTTGTTGGTATAAGTGTGGGCTTACTGTGTCCAAATCTTTGAGCACAGTACAGCCACCAGTCAACATCCTTGTTACATTGTTCTCCTTGACATTTGTCTTTTTAGGACGAAATTTTACCAGGCTTCATTTTTGTGGATGACAATGTGGAACTTTGTGACCAGCTCAGGAACAAGATCTCTGAACAAGATGGTATTTGGTGAATGGCTGGACTGGCCCTTCTGTTCCCTTGTCATGATTGTAGTAATACCAAGGAGGGTGGGTAGTGAAGTGACTGGTGTACTTTTATGGTCACCTTTCAAAAAGTAACAATTTTTTAGTTGTTCAATTATATTAACAACATTTGTTAAATATATACTGGCATGTAGGTAGGATCAAGAACTTGAAAAGACCATGTAGCACAAGGTTAATAACACCTGTGCATTTCCAAAAATGTTTCCCACTGGCTATGAATAAAACATGTAATTTATATTCTGTTCATAGTTGCAGATGTTTAGTTTGGACATACTTTTTTTTTAAAGTGAGTGATGTGTAAACTAGGTTTCGAACCTAGAAAAATTGAATACAATATTCATTGGGGCAGTATCATAACTACTGTAGGGATTTAAATTGAGTGGTTAAATTTAACTGATAAATTTAAAACATGCCTGGATCCTGGTAGAAGATCTCAACAAATATTTTTTCAGAGTTTTACAATATAAAGTAATAGACTAGATTACAATATTTTCAAAAGGTGGGAGTCATGTACACCACCCCTACCCCCCCTCTCCTTTGTATACTGTGAGTTATTTTCCATCCAACTTGTGAGAGGAGACATTGTAGAAGATTCACATCCACTGATGACCATCTTGCAATTGTCAGCTGTGTTGGCAGAACAATAGATGAATACCACATGAAGTACCTAAGAAACTTCTGGATTGTATTGCAGAGCAAGTATTGGCATCCATGGTTGTCAGATAATTTATTAAGAGACATGCCGTGCCTTTTGTAATGTACAGAGCTATAATTGCTATCGTAAATACAAACCAATACCACAAAAGACACTGTAAACATACCTCATGCTTTTATTTTACCATCCCTTTTCTGCACACAATATTGAGATGGATCTTGGGTCTAGCCATTTTGAGCTTAAGTATGCTTCTCATTCTGTGACACCTTAATAAAGAAACATGATATGTGGTAAGTATTTTCATGCAGCAAAACTAGTAATACATTATTTACATTAATATTTGCATGACAATTTAAAGGAATAAGGTACATGACAAGTGTATTATTAAAGAAAGTAAAAATATTATGAGATGGAAAGTTGCTACTGTGAGGTGTTGCAGAGTCACAGATAAGCACAACAGGCTCTTTCAATTATGTGCTTATCTGCATACAGGTGGTATTAATAGCTCTATGCACTGCCACATAAACAAATGGCTCATTTGAGAATGTTCTCTGGTGTAGTTATTTGTGGTATCTGGATATTTCTTTACTTGCTCAAGTTGAGTATGAGAAGTAGAGAAGGGAACACTGGAGCAAGGGTGAAGCTATGTGGACAGAAATGTTAGTGTTGTTAACAAGTTTTATAATGTTTTGCCCCATACTGTTTAATGGTGTATTAGTTTCATTGGTAGCATGTCTTGTGTACTGTTAAGTTCATGCCATTTTTACAGATTAATCATATTATGGCAGAAGCAAGGAAGGTTGTGGAAACATTTCTGCAGGCTTGGAAGAGTACTGCTGAGCCTGAAACCCATGGTGATAGTAGAAAGTAAGGGATTTAACAAAATGGGAAGTGATTGGATAAGTTGTTGGATTGTGGTAGGCCCTATCTTTGTTTGGAATGGTGAGGTAGTAGAGGACTGCTGTGATATTTTGAGAGTAGGTACACCTTTGATGTGGTTTCCTCTACATTTTATGGTATATATGCATTAGTCAATCATTTAGTGTGGTTCATTGCACTATCATTTCAGTGTTTGTTTGAAATATTGCCTGATAGTTAATGAAGTGATATCTCCAATGGCTGTAGTGCATCTGCATGTTTTTATTCCTCACCCCCCCCCCCCCCCCCACCCTCATCTCCCTCTCCAAAGTAACAACATAAAATGAAAATGTAGGAAGAATTCTAAAGTGTTTCCTGACTCGTGCAATAATGGGTCTAACTGGGATGAAAATTCCTGTTACTAACTGTATTTAGAAAGTGTATGTATTTGTTAATGAGGCATGCAGCATCAGAACTCAGGCACTTGAATGAAGGATGTGTCAGTGTTGGAGATGGAAGAAAAAAAAAAAAAATAGGAGTGGGCTAGTGTAGGGCTAATGCAGTTGTGTTCAATGGTGGTTCCGCCTGAACTGTCCTTTCCTGACTTATGTTTCTTGTCCTGCCAGGCTGGAATAATTTAATATAATTGTGATTGATCTGCACTTAAAAACAGTAACACATTGTAAGATGCATTTAGTATAATTGATTGTATAGAAGAGGCTGAGATGATTTGGGTTCAGCAATTTACTGGTTTTGTATTACATAATAGGTTTGAATTGACAGTTTGGGATTTTGTTTTACTGTCTTAAACAGCAGTGTAGTTTCATTTGTATTTGTTCTGACATAGTTGGAGAGACTTGCTTAGAGAAGTAATGCTTGTTTCTTCTTATTTGTATCCGTGTTTACTGTTGGAGGAAGCTGGACAATTGAGAAGCAGCTAGTTCATATATCTCTCCCCCCCCCCCCCCCCCCCCCTGTGGTTCTGGGGGTTGGAATAGGCCTGTGGTATTCCTACTTATAAGAGGTGACTAAAAGGAGTCTTACATGTTTTGGCCTTTATGTGGTAGTTCCCTGAATGGTTTGACCTCCATACTTCCAAATTTTTCCAAAAGGGAGCCAATTTGGGAAGGGTGCCTTGCATGGTGCATTGTCCATTGTGTATTGACATCTTTCATTCCCTTTCTTGTTATTGCATTGCAGTCCTGGGCATTCTCCATCTCTTGGATAAGGATACATTTCTGGGTGTTGTTTCTGCCATGCAGTTTGCAGTGTTGCTTTCTGTGCTGATGACATCCATGGACTTCTTTGTGCCTAATATCCAGCATGGTAGCCAGTCTGTTGTGTTGGGGCTGCCCTGTACCCTGATGGTTGTAGCCCCTTGACAATACAGGAATTGCTGTGCTGGTGTGTGTGGTGTAAATTCCCTATGTATCCCAAGAAATAGATGCCTATCTCCCTTGGGCCTTGAGACTCCTGGCAATGGCCATCCTGCACGGTGGCCCTTGCTATGGGTGGGGGGCATCTGTGGGGAGGGCCCTTAGTTGGAGTGGGCGGCAACAGGGTGGATGACATGCAATGAAGTGTGGCATGTCTTGCTGGTGGCCAGCTGCAAGCAGTCCGTGTTTGAGGGCTCACTTCAATGTGCAGAAGTATGAGCCCATGTTGTTCCCCTCCCTTGTCAAACTACGGGAGGGGTGAAAAGCTAAGGATGGCAGTGATACTTATTTGCCCCACTTCCTAGTTTGTATGAGAGCTGATAGGGAATCTTTGATCATGATGAAGCCTCAGTTCTTTGTTGAGTATTTAGAGGACAAGTTTGGGGAGGTGGAGGGCTTGTCCAAAATGTGCAGTTTTTATAATTTGAAAGTTTTTATAAAAGCAGCATCCTCTGCCCAGTGACAGGAATTAGTCGCTTGTGACAGGTTGGAGGATGTTTGTTACCATCATGATCCCATAAGAGCTTAAATATGGTCCAGGGCATTATATTCCACAGGGACCTTTTGAAGTCTGATGACCTATGTGCCAATTTTGAGTGGAGAGGTGTTCATTTCATCTGGTGCTTTCATGGGGGTAATATGGATACCACATTTGGTTCAAACCAACCAAGGTCCATTCATGTTGGCCTTTGAGGGTGATACATTTCCTGAGAAGGTCAAGGTGATTGTCTACTGCTGTGTTGTCAAGCCCCATATCCCTCCCTGGATGTGGTGCTTTAAGTGCTGGCCATATGTCTTGCTGCTGTACTTCTACCCTCACATGTTGAGATTGCAGATGCCTGTCACATCCCAATACTCCATGTGCCCTGCCTCCCATCTGTGTCAACTGTGGAGAGCATCATTCACATTGCTTGTCAGACTGCAGGATTTTACTGAATCAGAGGAAAATCATGGAATATAAGACCCTGAACTGACTGACCTACACTGAGGTAAGTGGGAGGTGAACACCTATATCCTCTTTGTATGACCACCTGTTACATTGCTGCTAAAACTGCTCTAGCTCCATCAGCTCCACCTACCCAAGTCACCTCTTAGATGTGAAGACTAAACCAGCCCCCTTGATGTTTGGGAGGGGGGGGAACAACTCCCTCCCTGTTGCTCCTGCATGACCTACTTTGGGAGCAACACCCCTGTCCAACAATCAGGGACATCTGTCCCTACTTCTAAGCTGGAGGAGTGTCCAACTTCTTTGGATCCCTCTCTTCCCTGGTTTCCAACAGTGGGGAAGGTGATGCCTGCCAGTAGCTGAAGTGCCAAAAAGCAGCTGGTTGTAGGGCTTCACAATCCTCCTCTGTTCTGGATACAGACTCAGTAAAGCCCTCCCAGCCAGGGAAATCCAGGGAGCAGTGAGCCAAGTCCAAGAAGAAGACCTCTAAGAGTAAGGAACTTGTGGTGGGACCCACCTCATCACTACTTAGCTCTGTATCTGAGGATGAGATGGAGATTCTGGTGTCTGCTGAGGACCTGGATCTTGCTTGATCCTCAGATGCAGTGGATATTGCCTCCTCAGGAAATCAGTTGGTGGCAGGAGGTGAACCCGAGGTGTAAACTGCCTCATTGAATGTTCAATGCCTTCCCATCCTCAAGGTCATATTATTCTCAAGTGGAATTGCAGCAATTGTTTCCACAACCTTACTTAGCTCCAACAACTTATCACCTTTCACCATTTCTTCTGCATTGCTCCCCAGAAAACTTTCTGGTGATGTGCTGTTGTTGGGATTATTGTAAGCCTTGGGCAGCTTATGAAAGGGTATCTGGTGGAGTATGTATATGTCCTTAACCCTCTTTACAGTGAGTGTGTGCCTCTTCAAGCACCTTTAGAGGCTGTTGCTGTTAGGGTATGGATGCTGCAGCCTATCTTCCACTGGATGGTGATGTTCCACAGCATGCACTGGCTGCATTGATTGCCCAACTGCTGCTGCGTTTTGTGTTGTTGGGTGACTTTAATGCCTATAACCCTTTTGGGGAGGGGGGGGGGGGTGGATTGGTGGCAACAGGCTGAGTCACTGTTGTTGAGCTCCCTCATATTTGGCAGCTTAGCTAAACATGCTGCTGGCATCTTAATGCTCTGTTACTTGAGTGATACCAGCTGGGGTGCTGATTGGTCTACCCTTTTATGACTATCAGGTGTTGATACAGTCCTGTCTTGATTGTGGGTGTGGATGATGGTTTGGCATCACCTTCTGTGTTGTGGTTGCTTGACCCCATACTTCACTGTGGGATTTGACTTGCAACTAGCACTTCCCACACAAGCCCTATAAACAGCATCCTTGTGGAGGCTGGGGTCCTCCCATTGCAGATGTGGTGCCAACGACTGTTGGCTGCTTATGCTGCACATGTTTGTAGTTTGCCTGGGTGTCCAAATTACTATCTCCTGTTCCCCAACTGTCATCCATCCCCCAGAATGGTGGCCCTGTTCAGGGTGCATGATTGCTGTTCACGTCTGGGCTCTTGTCTCTGTGCTTGGGTTTTTCCCTCTCCCACCTCTTTTCTGGGCGCATGTACATCTACCCCTGTGATGTGTGCCTTCAGCTTTATTTGGCAGAAGGCCTGAACCTGAAGATGTCTGCT
This sequence comes from Schistocerca gregaria, assembly GCF_023897955.1. NCBI lineage: Eukaryota > Metazoa > Arthropoda > Insecta > Orthoptera > Acrididae > Schistocerca > Schistocerca gregaria. The sequence goes on from NC_064925.1 coordinate 313,083,077, forward strand.
GATGTTTTCCTTCCATAAGATGAAATCCATAATATGTTTTTATATTCCATGTTTCCTTCTAAACTGTTGGACTGATGTTAACCAAATGTGGTACATGTATCAGTTACTGCCTAGAAAGAATCATGTGCCTATTGAAATGGGTAGGGGGTTTTGATGAAAGATGTGTAGGCCATGTGTGAATACTCAGATCTTAAGTATCTAGTATATGAGATAGGAAGCAGGTAGTGACTTTGTAGAAACTTTACAAGTAATTTAAAACTGCTTAAGAGCCCTTTTATTGCTGGCAACCCTGCACAAAAAGTTGAAAGGAAAAATGTTTATTGCTTACTGTGTTTTTGCTGTTGGAGTAAAAGTAGTGCATGATGTATGAGTTCTTAATTTCTTTGTTTCCTAACTGCTGACTATTTGTGACTTTTTTTGGATAGTGTCCACATGTATGACAAATTCTGTAGAGATGGAGGTGAGCCTGAGTATAGAAATGTGTGAAACAGTTCAGTATTTGTGATGTGCATTTGCAGGCAGAGACTGGCAATAAGCTGCTTCAAAACCCCCCTTGGTTGGTTTGAACCAAATGTGGTATCCATATTACCTCCTATCCTGAAACCATTGGAAATTAGAGCAATGGGCACTGAAATGTGATGATTGTGTGAACAGACCTTTATGATTTTATTGTTTTACAATTGTAATCAGTTATGCACTACAGTGACATTCTACAAGTTTTCTCCCAAATGTTATGTATTTTGATGAACTGAAAGGCATTGTTGAATGACAACAGTTTGGGTGAATTTTAGGTGTAGTGTTATTAAAAGGAATAGTTTTGGTTAATACAGTTTAATTGCCAGTTGGAGAGTGGAAATTGATTCTGTTATTTCACCTCCCTTTATATACTAATGCATAGTGAAAACAATGTAAGATTGTATTTGTTACTGAACTTGTTACTAGTGACAATGTTTTTAAATTTATTTGTCCCATGGATCACATGTTGTACAAAAAGTACAAAGTTTAGGACAAGTCATGGTTTGTGAAGAAATACAGAGTTGCAGACTCTTGTTCTCTGTAAACACACACACACACACACACACACACACACACACAGTGAATGTGAGCTACTAAGAAATGTGTAGCTAAATAGCCTACTGCTTGAGAATATAGTGTTATCTGCTGAAGTACAGAAATAATGAAAATAGTAACTGCAAATATTACAGAAGGGTAATAACATCTGAAAATATATGAAACATGGAATTAACCATAAAGAATGCATAAAAGCTGTAGCTACAGTTATAACAGGTAGACCACCTCATTCAGGAACTAAGAAAACAAACAGCAAAACCAAGAGGTGATCCAGCTGTCCATTCTGCAGCAACATTTGAACTACCTACAGTGGGAACCCAGCTACGTAGATCATGCCATGAACAAGAAGCAGCCAAGAGACCTCCAAGAGTAGAAGCAGTATGAAGTGTAGTGGACAAATGGAAAACTGTACCTCCATTACATCAAAATGATTTTATAGTAGAAGGCAGCAAGGGGAAGAAGCCCATAAGATAAATAGTGCCACAGATTTAATAACCTCTCAGCAAAATAGTGCATTTGTAAAGAAAGACAGGTTTGATTTTATAATCTGTTATCTTAACACTGAGGGACTAAGTGATAAAGAATGTACTGTCAATGACTTTGGATTAGAAGATAAGTTTGATATCTTTTAAGTGAACACTGGGCTAGTGAGAGTGAACTTACATTTAATAAATTTGGTAATTACAATCTAGCCAGTAGCTACTGCGGAAAATTACATTTAAGAGGTGGTGTGGCAATATATGTTAATAAGTTACTTATCAGTAGAGTCAATAGATTAGATCTATATATTATGTGTGATGAACAGAAATTTGAAGCTGCTGGTATAGTAATAGACAGTTTTAAGTTAGTTGTAATGTACCTGTACATGTCACCTAATGATATAACCAATGTATTTTTAGAAAAAGTGGACCTGCTGTTATATGTACTTACAGATATTAGATGGATACATTATGATATTGGAGATGTGAATGCTGAATTAGATGTCACAGTACAAAAATGTACTGTCACTGAACTCCAAAACCTACTAAGACAGTGCAGCTTACATTCAGTCAATAACAAGCCTACAAGAGAACATGCATGTCTTGACAATATTTTTGTAAATTTTAAAACAGAAGAATCATGTTTTGTGATAGTCACAGATGAGAAATTTGACAGGTTTCATCTGTCCCTTTCTAACAGATTGGTTTGGCCTGTGTTATGAGGAGACATATTATACTCTAAGCAATTATCTGCCAGCAAAGGTAGTATTTGATAGGTTTTTCAAAGCATTTTTGGGACACTTTAATCACTGCATACCAATAAAGAAATGCAAAGTAACTGACAGAGTCCTAAAAGCAAAAGTTCCAAATAGACAAAATCCTTGGTATACAAAACAGCTGTCTCCTATGAAAAATAAAGTTATGTTGTACAATATTTATAAAAATATGAAAACGAACCATGCTAATTTAGCCTCTGTTAGATCTAGGAATGAGTTGAAAAAAGCAATTGTGGAAGCCAAACAAGCACACAACCTCAGAAGTATTGAGAAATCCACCAATAAGTGCAAAGCAGCATGGACTCTAATAAATAGTGTTGCCAAAGATAAAAGAAGTGACAAAATCAGTATCTCTCCCCAGGAATTTAATGACTTTTTTATTAAATCAGTTGAGGAAGTAGGAAGTGCTATAATTAAACCTGAAATCAACTCATCACAGTTACTGTCAAAAAATATTGCTAGGTCATCAACAAACACAAGTACCTTCAATTTTTCGGAGGTCTCACCTGGTTTTGTGTTAAGAATAGTGAAGCAGTAAAAACCGTCAGACAGTGTAGACATATATGACCTGTCTTGTAACATGCTGAAGAAAGTAATAGATGGTATAGTGTACCCCCTTACATATGGTATGAAAAAGTGTATACTGGAGTGTTTATTTCCTTATGAGCTTAAACTGTCTACAGTAGTTCTAGTACATAAAAAAGGAGATAAAAATTCTGTCAAGTTACAGGCCAATATCCATAGTCCCAGTTTTTTCAAAAGTTCTAGAATGCATAATTTACCAACAATTATGTTTACTTTGATAACATAGGATTAATAAGTGGATCACAGTATGGCTTTAAGAAAAACCTGTCAACCATTGATGTCATAGACAATGTTGTTAAATACATCCATCAAGTATTTGACGATAAATGCTTTGCTCAAGTGACTTTTTGTGACTTAAGCAAAGCCTTTGACTGTGTAGAACATACACTACTACTTGAAAAATGGACTGTTATGGTGTAGAAGGTAACAGCCTTAAACTATTAAGATCATACTTACAAAACTGTAAGCAAGCTGTCTGTGTTGGGAAAGAAATGTCCAGTATAGAAAAAAGTTAAGGTAGGTGTTCTGCAGGGATCTGTGCTGGGCCCTTTCCTTTTCCTAATAATAATAATAATAATAATAATAATAATAATAATAAATGACCTGCCATCATTTATTAAATCTAGAACAGTACTCTATGCTGACAATATGTTTCTGAACAGCAGTAATGATCTTAATGCCCTTAAAACATGTAATACAGAGACAATTGAGCAAGTGTCACTCTGGTTTAAAGCAAAACCCAGCAGATGGTATTTAGTTTAAAAGACAAGTTTCCATCAGATGATACTAGTTGTGTTAAATTCTTGGGGGTATATTTGGATGATGAACTCTTTGAATCCACATATTAAGTATATTAGTGGTAAATTGTCTAGGGTAATGTATTTAAGGCAAATAATGCACTGTGTACCTAAAAATTATGTTAGAGTATCTTACTACTCATTTTTCCAAAGCATCATATGCTATGCCATTATTTTATGGGGAAACTACACTTGTGTGCATTATATACTATTGCTGCAAAAGAAACCTATTAGGATAATTACAGGCTGGCAATACAAGACTCATTGTAAACCTTTGTTTACTCAGGAAAAAAAATCATGACAGTAATAAACCTATATATTTATTATGTTTTAATCTACACAGAAGAAGAACTTACCTAAAGTAAAGTGCAGTGCAAATATACATTGTTACAGCACTAGGGCAAACAGCTCTATCTATACACCCTGCCACTGACTGTCAAAATCAGTTTTCAGTTATTAACTTGTGGTCCACAAATTATTTAACAAACTTCCACAAGCTATACAAAATTTACTAGAGCAACAATACAAACAAACACTTTCTGACTGGTTAGTTGTAAACCCATCATACAATATAAACGATTTCATGACCTGTGATATTAAACTGGAAAGTTCTTAACAATTCTGTTCTTTTATAGCATGTACTGTACTGTATTGTATTAGGTGTATGACTGTCTATTGCTGTAATGACTTACAGACAAATTTATTATTATTATTATTATTATTATTATTATTATTATTATTATTATTATTATTATTATTATTATTATATGAAAGTTACTACTAATAATCTGTGTCACTACAGAAAAGTTAAAAAAATTGAGAAGTGCAATAAAAACATCCTTCTTTATTGTTGATTTCTAGGTTTGGCAACAATTCAGTATACATAAAGTTGTTAGTGTTCAATTAACACTTTTTTCTGGAATTCTTTCACTGAATGGAAATAGTGGTTTGTTAGAAATGCCTTTTTTTTTAAATACTGAACTTGGAACTAGTGTTAGTTGATCTGGAACTTTATTGTGTAAAGAAACATGGAGCTGAATTACAATGTTGTGGTATGATGATGTCATTGAAAAGAGACAGTGTGTGTGAGTGTGAGAGTGTGATAGGTTTATTTGAGGATGAACAGGCATGGGGTGTTCACAACATAAAATTTTATGAAGTGGAATTCATGGGATTGTATCTGAGAGCACAAATTATCATCAGTTGTGTCTTTTGTACTTAAAATGTTTCCATAGTAGACAAATCCATTGTGGAGGATGGAGTGGTACTGTGCATGGTGTGCTGGGATTGGTGTGGATGTATTTATAGTAGATTGGAATATTTGTTTATTTGTAGTAGATTGCAATATTTGTCATCCATAGCATAATAAAGTGTGTATTTTTGATAAGTTTGTGGTGGTAAGTGACCACCAGAATTGTGTGTTGATACAGTGTGCTGTATTTGAATTCCCAAAATGTTTGACTTCAAACTACTGCAACCACTGTGGTTATGTTTTTCACTCTTTATTTGGCACATGAGTTGTGATTGTGTGTTGTGTACTGTGTTGTCAACAAATATAGGTTTAAATTTAGTGCATTAGTATTTGTAAAATGACTTGCATACAGTGCTTATTAAAAATGTTCATTCCTCTTGGGACTTGTGGAATGGTACATTAGCTTATTTGTTTTAGCTGTAAATATTTGTCATATACTATTGTTTTCCTGACATGTTCTACATCTTGGAGGACCACCTGACTACAGATCAATTAGAACAAAAGTAAATCTAATCCATAAGTTTGTGTGTGTATCCCTTTTTAAGTATTGTTTAACCCATAGATCTGAATGTATTGTTTGCATTTTCATTTTGAATTCTATTATTGTTTTAATTTACTTGGATAGGTTTAGGGTTGGATGAGGGATTTGGAGTGTAGGTTGATATATATAGTTTTTCTACTATTAACAATTTGGTGATTTTTGTAATGTAACTTGGAAAGTTGTTTCATTGAGTTATTAGACACTGACTGAAGGTGTTCAGGACTAGTGAGTCAATGCTATGCTTGTCATCAGGAAAGGTCATATGATCAAAATATGTCATGTAAATAAATGAGGGAAAGTTATGGCCCTAGATCAAAGTCCTGAAGAACACTATTTTGATTTTTCATGCATGAAAGAAGGTATTGCCTATTTTTTTTCTGCACACAGATATTTAGAGAAGTTTAATGTTGTATCTGTGGTTCTGTAAGTAGAAGCATAGCTAAGTATATGCTACACTTCTTATTCCACCTCTTTCCCATGTATGTAGCAGTATTGTATGATGTAGTGGTGGTACATCAAGAGCTTTACAGAGGTCTGAGAAGATAGGTGCTGGTGTATGTTGGTTGGTTTTTGTGTGGTTCAGTAGTTAAAGAATTGTTGTTTGGGTGGACATATGTGCTAAAGCCATATTGTTGAATGGTGATAAGTGCATGTTTATTTATGAAATTTGTAGGTCTGTCAGTGTTTTCTGGATTTTTGAAAAGATGCTTAACATGGACAAAGGTCAGTAATTGCACAGAAAATTGGGGACATCTTTCTTTAATAATGGAAAATTGTTATTTTGAGGGCCTCTGGGAAAATAACAGTTTTTCATTAATGGTTGAAGATGGATGATAATGGCTGTACTGTGGGAAGACTACACAGTTTAAGGGTTTAATTGGTAAATGATTATATTTAGTTTAGAAAATCCTTGGGGTTTGTTTCATAAACAGTGAAGTATAAGCAGTGTTAGATGTATTGGTGGAACTTTGTAATGGTTCCTTGTTGTTAGCCTGAGAGGTCTTTGGCTTGTGATGTGAAATATGGTACTCATTGTGTTGCTTTTTAACTGTATGTGGCTCTGTTTCTGTAGAATTTTTAAGTGATATAGAAGTATTCTTTTTAGGTGTTGAACTAACAGTTTTTAAATAATTTGTCACATGGCTCTTATTTATTTAGAAGATTGATGTATGAGATTGTCATTGTATACAAGTTAAGTGTGACTAATGACAGGATTTTGTTTGTCGGCTTCAAATAGAAGTTTGAGTGACTGTTTGTTGTAGCAATATTGTAGAAAATTACTTCTGTGACTGAAGCTTTTCTTTTTGTCATCTATGATTTTCTATTTTTATTTTGTGAAATTTTTCTTTGAATGGGAAAACTTTAAGTAAAGAAAGGTGTTATGGAAGTTTAGGAACATAGTATAAATATTCCTGGAAATGGAAAGACAGCAAGAGATATCCATCTCAGAACAGTGCTGCCCATTGTGTATTTACTTTTGAAGGCTGAGCAGGTGAGATCAGATGGATGCCTTATTTAAATAGTGGTACAAATCCATTATCTCCACTATTCTACCTATAATGCTTCTGAAATTAATGATCCAAACAGAGAAAAGTTCATCTCTAGAAAGTAGCTATATGCTTCAATATTTGTGGTATCTCAAGTGCAGTTTTTTTCAGTGCTCATGTAAATTGAACCACTATTGAAATAAGCCCTTCAGATGGTTGTTATGCTCCTAACAATTGCATTCTACACTCAGAGAAGTACATGATAGTTGAATCTGAGAAAAATGTAAGTGGTGTGCTATGTATGGTGACCCAGAAGTGGTGCATCTAGGTCAATAACCCCTGCTTGAAGTGAATGAAATGATCTAGTGTCAAATTGTCATTTGAAATGTAGTTGTTAGGTAAAGTGAGTTTGTAAAATGCACAATTTGTAGTACAACATGTGAGTTGCATTATATTTAATCAGTGAATACTGTAGTGTAAATCATAGTTAATGGAATATGATGGAGAAGTATGGATTGTGTATGAAGTGCAATGTGCATGACTTTTTTACCATAGAAGTGAATTCATCATCCATAATCATGGATTGCTATTCAGTAAAATAGGTCCCTAGTGTTTGTTGTGTTGAAATTATGATTCTTTTAATACTTACCATGCTAAGCCTTTCACTGTAAGCCACTCCCTGTGTGCTGGCTGATTTTCTCTATTTTCAAGAGACTTTAAATAGCTGTAAAGGACGTTTAGTTAGAGATACATAAAAGCTACAGGTATGGTTTAAAACTTCAGGTTTCAACTTTACATGGGTGAAGTCGTGTGTATGAGGCATATACTGTTTCCAAGAAGTGATGCAGATTTCTGCTCATTTTGCGAAAATAAATTTTTGTCAAATTTATTTTTACTACTTTATTCAATTTAAAGAAGAAATAAGAATTGGAAAGTGATCATTTGACAATGAAAAGACATTTGTTACACCATTTGCACATAAATTGTAGCTACATACACACAAGTTATTTTGCTTAGTGAATCACAGTGTGATAAAGCTTGAACCATGGGGTGACACACAAACCTATGTTACACTCACTGCACTCATAAGAGGTATCTTTCCTCCCAGCTTTCCCAGTGATGTTTTTTTGTTTTGCACTGCACACTACACAACATCTTTGTACTTTCTTTTTCCCTTCTGCCATCTCCACACTGTTTGGAAAATGTTTCTGCAACAATTGAGCAATTGCTGCAGATCCATGAGAATCCTCAATTGTCTCTTCTCTCTGTAACACTAACGCAGTGCAGACCTGTATAAACTTAGGAGTGCCTAGTTTCTTCTCATGAATGCAATTGTGCAAAATACAACCATTGGAAACCGTCATTATTATACAGTGGAAGGCAAGCTTTCTCTGCCACTTCACTGTTTTGTGTTCAAGTGCTCCATATGGAAGACGCTAATCAAAAAGGTCTACACCAGCTTTGTTGTAATCCAGCTCTGCCACTGGTTTCAACTTCTCATTGCCTTCTCTTGTAGCCACTGGCAACATTGAGGATTTGTGCCTGGTACCTATCCACACATCCCTCGTCTTTCCATTGCAATACTAGCACATTGTTGTTGTGGCGAAATATTTGTTCACCCTTTGAGTTTACCCTCTGTGAGAGCCTTGGGCAATCCTTTTCTGTATGGCATTACTGTCCCTACAAGACCAGTATTGGCTCTAGCCAGTTTTTCGGCTAGTTTAACACTGGTGTAAAATGTGTCAACATATAGAGTGTGGCCCTTACCTTGGAGTGAGCCGAGCAATTGCTTTACCACTGCAGAAGCTCTGTTGTCCAGTTTATCGTCCCTTCTGTGGTAAACTTCAAAGTTGTATATGTACCCAGTTTTGGATTCTGCAAGAATGTATAGCTTTATGCCATATTTGTTTGGCTTATTAGCCACATAAACTTTGAAACCTACACGCTCTCTGAAAGGACACATACCTTCATCAATGGTTAGAGCTTCACCTGGCTGATAACTTTCTTCGAAATTCCTTACCAAATCATTGAGAAGAGGTCTGACCTTATGAAGGGCATCAAAGTCTACATGACCTTTCTTTTTTTGCTTTGTATTGTCGTTTATGTGGAACATAGACAAAATATTCAGAAATCTGTCCATTGTCATAATATTGGGGCAAAAATTGCAGCTAACCACTGGATCACTACACCAGTGACTGGCCATACTTGGCCTCTCACTGATTGACATGTGGAGGATAATAGGCAGAAACGTCTGTTTCAGCAATTGTTAGCGTCCTCCACTGCTTGAATCTATGATTGGGCCCTAATTTGTTTTGTGCTCTGTGTGGCCAGCTTCTGTCCAGCATATGGGTTTGTTTGTTCCTTCATAATTGAAATAACCCTGTCATTTATAAAATGAGAAAAAAAATTATTCACTAAAGTGTCCTACATTACTTAGCACACCATGAGACCCTGTAAATAACAAAACATTTGGTGTTTGATCCACTATAGTCCAGTCATCCTGTGAAATGTCACTCAATCTTGGCCTCTTTCGATTATGAGTGGGGGAGAACACAGGCGGTGGCTCACCTTCATCTGACGACAAATCTGTGTCTGAAATAATACGGAAAGTCACAGAACAAATCGCAACATGAACTGTCTTGTTCTGCATCGATTTAGTAAGATGTTATACTTACCTGGACTATCGTTATTTTCTGGCATTTCGTAAACACTGTCATTATCGAAATCCGAAAAAAATAATCAGTAGGTTCAGCAAGAATTTCTTCAATCATTTTTCGAAGTTTTGCATCCTCATCACTCGCCATTGTGAGTAAAAAGAAGTTAATCTAAAACCAAAATACTGGCGCCAAAATCAACGGTAAACAAACGACACGACACGTAACATACTCGTGAAAAACACACGTGGATTCGTTCGGAAATATATACGGATATATTGCATTACCTCACAAGGTATATGATGAACTGCAAGCATTGCAGGACCTACAGGTTGTAGCGGGAACGCTAACAATGCGTTTGAAATACTAAAACAATGTGGAACGCGGCGGGACGTAATATTACCGCCGCCGCATTTTCTTCTTTTCCGCCCTCGACGTATTACGGCAGCCGCACGGTAAGTGTTAAAGGATGGTGTAAGTCACAGAGCATAGAAAGTGAGGACTACACCAGATGTAGAGAAAGATATACTGCGGCTCTCATGTATTGTTGCCATGAAGTAACCACTACTCTAGCCAATGGAGATTACTATAAAAGGGAATGTTCAGGAAAAGGGTGGAGTCTTTGAGACATATGGGAAACTCAACTTGTACTCCTTATTTTTGTAGTTTACGTTTACCTATATTTCTATATAGGTGAAACATTGTGGTGGGCCAGGACTCAGTTGACACTTTTGTTCAAATGTCAGATTTTTTCTGATTATGTAAATGGGGCAAGACACGTCAGTGAAGCGTCCGTTACCTCAAGAACAGCATTTCATACATTTCGCACAGTTAAGTTTGTGGTCATGTTGCTGCTACTAGGTCGACATTTTTACTTAGTAATTTTATTGTATGCTGGAGATGCAGTGAAATATGGTGAACAATTAAGGCCGCCATGGACGCATCCATTTTTCGACTGTTCGTTTCATTTCTTAGCTGCGTGCACGTTCCCCGCTTGAATGCATTCAGCGGTTACGGCGGCTCCCTATTGTGATGTTCACTGTAAGTTCAATTTGTTTGTTGTACGCGATTTTGCTTGGTGTTAGGTGGAAGAAAATCGTTTTTGTCTTGGCTTTTGTAACTGTAACAGATGAAAGAAGTGAATTAAAAGCTGTAGGTTATGTAAGGAAAGAAATTTATCCAAGTTCTGTTATGTAAGTTTGGAGATGATGGTTTATTATCTAAAAACGGATGAATCATGCGTTTCGGAGGTGGTGGCCACCATAAACCATTGTTAACGAGAAAGACGACAATGAGGGAGACTGAAGTGTGAGGAGGGGCTCTTCGTTACATAACGATTTCTAGCGAGTGTCAGAAGTTAAGAGGGCGTTCAATTCGTTGCTGTTTAATTCCCAGTTATTAACTAAGATGATTCCTCAAATGTGATTTGTGGTTGATTTTGGAAGTGCACAACGATAAGAGTTTATGTGAATGTACCATGAAAGGCGACGTGTAGTTTTAAAAAACATGTGATAATAGAAGGATGGAGACTGCCCATGTTTGTGGTGCATATGTAATAAATAAAACAGATACAAAATAAGTGAAATATTTGGCAGCTGTTGGAACTGAAACAATATTTCCACAGTTTTCACGTCATAGTGCTTGTAAATGGGGTGTACTTTACTACTTACAAAAATGAAGCAAGTATATTTTATGAATTGACCTCTATTGGAAGTCGATATTTTGGTTTTAGGACTGTTTCCAATAAGATTGGGTAGGAACAGATATAAAGGAGGTTGCTGGAGTTTTTATGTTCCACACTAAACCATGAGGATATAGTAAAAATGAAAGGAGCTTAATTATCTGCATCAATATTGGTATACTACTTGGATGATGTGTTCCAGAAACGCCGGCTGCGGTGGTCTCGCAGTTCTAGGCATGTAGTCTGGAACCTTGCGACTGCTACAGTTGCAGGTTCGAATCCTGCCTCGGGCATGGATGTGTGTGATGTCCTTAGGTTAGTTAGGTTTAAGTAGCTCTAAGTTCTAGGGGACTGGTGACCACAGCAGCTGAGTCCCATAGTGCTCAGAGCCATTTTGTTCCAGAAACACTTGCAATCTATACACTTCTGTATAAACTATGCCCCTAGCTTCATCAACTTCGCACGCTGCCATGTATATTAGAACAGCATCTAATTTGCTCTGAATGAGAAACGACGAAATGTTATTGTGCGATTGACGCGACAGGCCTACAGATGAAAATTTGTTGGGTGCAATGGTTGGGGGGGCGGCGGCGGCGGCGGCGGCGGCGGCGGCGGCGGCGGCGGCGGCTGGTTCTATACACGCGATGTACCTTGAAGGAAAGTTCATTGGTCATTCCATCAAACCGCCTACACACAAGAATTTGCTTTGTAAAATGGTCGGTCGGTGCATGTATAGACCCCTTCGATGCGAAAGGTTTGAGATCGAAGATAGCTGCTATTTGGCGCTAGGTGTTGTCATTCGCTCTGAATTTTAAGTAGTGAAAAGAAAAAAAATGTGTACATGGGTGAAGGAATCTTACAAGAATAGGGGAAGATGTTCAGTGTCCTGAATGAATGATCTGATAATGGGATAAAGTGATTTTGGGAATTGTTGGAGGAACGTACGTTCGGATATTTGATGTAGTCTTGCAAACAGTTGCAATTATAAGATGAAGAGGACTGTGATTTTCGAGACGCCATTCGTGCAGCTCACTTCGTGTCAGTTGCCATATGTTAATTGACTATAGGTAATTTATTTGCAGGTTTAAAAGTCATAACTGGAGCTGTAGTAAAGTGAAAACGCGTAATTGTAATGGAAGTGCGCACTGGAGTGTGGCAGTTCGAAACTGTAGATGACGAAAAGTCTTATGGCAGTATAAAGGTAAAATTGAAATATTTGGTCCGAAGGATCTATTGCATTTGCGAGAGTGGTACTGCATGAGGGTATGAAAATGTTGGAGTAGATCATGTGGTCTAGCGCTGCTTTTTGTCAGATTATTTTATTAATGGTTGATTTGCAATGCGACTGCAATGAATGAAACTGGTTTGGTTACAATTTTGTGTGTTTTCGGGTGCATTCCTTACTGTTAAGTTGTTTGTTTTTTAGTTTTGTCTCTCTATTAATATAGGTCTTTTAGACCCTGTAGTGCTGAGAAATCCTACTGAATAAATGTAATAATGGTGATAGGAATGTGTATATGCTAATTCGGGCGCCATCTCCACAAGCTGGTTTATATGCTACGTGCTGCTATGGAGAATGTAGGATATGGGACTGGGATTAGGCAGATTTTTCAGTACCAACACGAGTTTACTTTCGATTCATGTTGTGTGATAGGTATAATTTTCAGTAGACATGTCTGTTGTACAGTATAGTGTTGGAAGTTTTGTATTATCATTAGGCTGCCAATAATACTTTGTAGTCATAAATACTGGAGAAGAATGTGGACAATGTAAAGGTCACTTTGGCTTGATCTGCGATTGGAGGAAATTGGAAGAAACGAGAAGTGGTGGTCGATCTTGTGCCGTATTTTTCTGTACAGACGTCATTATTTAAACAGTTAACCTGTAGGTTTTGCGGATGGAGTTCGCGACTATGAAAATACGCGACTTACAGCCGTAGATTGCACGGACTCTGAAGCGTAAAATTTGTACATACCAAAAAGAATGTAGACTTAGGTACTTTATGTAAAATTCAATATGAAACCTTTGTGCACTGTAGAGAAAGAAAGTGTTAAAACACGTACAGACTGATGTACAATAAAGTGATGTGGGAGTTCCGATTTCGCTGACTGAGAAAAAGTTTCACTTCACGAAGTAATAATCCGTACGCAGGTATTGCAATAGTAAGATAAAATTCCCATAGAGCAATATTTGGGAAATAATGGTGGTTACGTTTGTTGTCCGTATCATTGGATATGGATAAGTACATCATTATCCTAGAACGTAATTGACAGCACCTGTGTTTTTTGCAGGTAAAGAATATAAGTGATCTGGTGATGTGGATTTACTTTTGTTCGCAATTTCAGTACCCTTTCGATTTATACATGTGTCGGCAAGGAGATGACTGAACTAAGAATGTTATTCAATTGCTATGATTCTCGCGAGTTGTTTTCTTGAATATTTGTGCCAGTGTGATCGGAATACCGATGTCTAGAACGTTGTGAGCACAACGTCTTTAATGATTGATACGAAAGATACCTACAAAGTTTTTGAAAGTGAGGTAATCCAGCGCAACTTTATGTAGTTTGATGAGTAGTATAGGTGCTTCATGTTTGAATTGCCCTTCATTTCAAATCCGATAAATAAATGTTCTTTGACGGGTCGTAATACGTGTGATGTCGAGGTATGTATAGAAGTGAATGCTGCCAATTACATAAATTCTTTCCTGTTGTATTTACAGCTTTTGTGCGTGTAAGACGATGTTCAGAGCGCTGAAGTACAAATTAGCTCGTGTTTAATGTGAAAGTCAGTGGAGGGGTGAATAGTGTTTCACTTTCAGGCGACAAGGATGTCACTAGAGACTGAGCACAAGCTTGGATTAGAGAAGCATGGGGAAGGAAATCGGCTGAGCTCTGTGAAAGGAACCATAATAATATTTGTCTTGAGTGATTTAAGAAAACTTAAATCACTGTGGCCGGAGGCGTGTTTTAACGGTCTTTTTGGCGATTTCCTGTCCAGTGTGTGAGAAAAGTAAATAGGCGTTTTATCGGTGGTTCGTCGTGAAACAACATAGTTCATTTGTCTGGAAAGAAACATAGTAAGCTGTAGCCAAGTTCTGTAATATGCTTTTGTATAGGGGTGCAGCACGTCTGTTGAGGATTCAGCATCTCAGTTACTAAAGACGAAATCTTTGTACAATAAATTTGCTACATCTGCGAATTTTCTTTTAATCGAAAACTGGTAAGTACTTTTGCAGTGGGCTTAAAATAAGTGATGTAGGACCGGTAATGGTGTAAATAACTTATTGCCTGCTGTTCACTTACATTTAGTTTCCATCAATTTAGGATATTAAGAGAGCTGTAGTACACGCTACAAAGACTTTAATGTAAAGATTGAAGTGTGCATTTTGTTAGGTGTCCCTTGCGAGACACCTGCATAGGAGCTGGGCTGAAGAATTATTTGTCCTGAAAGAAGTGCAGATAGGGAGAAAGGGTTGTGTGTGGCTTGCACGAGCTATAACCAATGCCAGTGAGTTAGTAATGTCAGGTGCTGCTTCACGCTCTGTAGGCTACTGAACATCAATCGGAAAAAAAAATCGTTTGTAATTTTTCCCCTCTAAATCCGTTTTTGTCTGTAAATGTTAGATGTATGAACGTGAAACGCGTGTGGAGTAGTAAGCTGTATGGTCCTATGGCGGGGTAAAACGTGCGCCTAATCAATGGAATCAAAAGTCCGTCATTATGTCATGGATATAGACATCCGACAACACAATCTTCAAAAGGTATTAAAGAAATAGTGAAATGTTTACGTTTGTTTGGAACGCACAGTGCGAATCTTACTTGCATTTGTCTGGTTTTTTTATATTGATATGAAAATGTCGAATAACTTTTGACGATGCTATATTAACATATTTCCTAAAGGGAAATGAGCATGATTGGTCTGAGCTCGTTAATTTTTAATTTCACGCCACGCAACATTTTTACACACCAATACGCCAACGCCGCACTTACCTGGACATGATATGTAGTTGTCCGTGGTGAGTGTGAGGAGATGGGAATCAGTTGCGTCGATCATGTACACGAAGGTACCCTAGTGGGATGTGCTGTGGGACAGTTGTTCCGTGTAACTGTGAGCACTGATGTGCCGGACAGCGCGAGGCGGATAATCGGAGCCACGTGACGGCGCGTTCATCTTGTAAATAATATGAATGTGTGCGGACACTTGTAGCGGCATTCCTGGAATCGGGAAGTGGAGGGTAGCGCTACTCGGATGTCGTCATGTGACCAGTACCAACCGAGTATTTGCTTGATTCAGCGCGGCATCGTGTGAAGTTGGCAGCGGGCTTTGCACAGAGCATGGACGTGATGACGGCAATCTCTGACCGCCAAGTTCGCTATAAGTAGATGTGCTCGACCCTTCAAATGCAGTCAGATAGCGCGGCGGTCCAGCGCGTACTGCGGATGTGGTCACTGAAAGCGGATTTAGTTTATATGCTGTAAAGAGTGGCAAGTTTGAGCTTTTGAATGCAGGTGTACTTGCTATGAGAGTTTGTTGTCGAAATTGGCTGAAGTATTCATTGTTGATTTAGGATATGTGTAAGTGTCCTCCTATGTATGTCATTTAGTTGTAGATTCGACGTATTAGTACAATTGACAAAACCCTGCATTAAAAGGTGTGCCACAAACAGATTCTTCACCTATTTTCTTTAGTGAAAATTATGTGTTGAGACTAGTTCTGAGTGTGTATTAGGTGCGTTCTTGAAATCGTTTTGAGTTTGGCGATACATGTAGTTTGTAGGCGAAGGTTGTAACTTATAGTAAAGGTAATATGGCACACATTTATAGTGCATGAAGCAGCTTCAGGAACATGTGAGTAGAATCAGTCTTAAATACGTACATAGGAAGGCACATAGTTAGCTGGAGTTCATTGTTATTTCTGTCAACAATGAAAACTTACCTTAGTAGTGGAGCACACCAGGGTGGACTACAGTGAACATGACTTGGAAACAGGAGATTGAAGCAAATAATGTTGTTGCTTTGTAGCATCTGTATGAAATGAATTTACAAGCATTTTTGTGTGATTTATCAGTGCATTGGGAATTGTAGAAGACTTACCAATGTCAACAGATATGATTTAACTAATATTTTATTAGGTTAGAAATATTACTGAATGTAAGAAGTGAAATGTCCGCATAAAGCCAGCAGATAACTAGTATGTAGATGTGTCTTTCTGAGGACATTTCTCCTAGGAAAAACGGAAAATGGCAGTGTAGTGATGGTGATACAGACCAATAGTGGGGTGACATTGGTCGTGCAAGAGTAGCAATATGCATGGATAATGCATGTTAAATTTGTCATGTGTTGTGTGGAACCTGATACTAAGGAAATGTCAAAATCAGAAAACCCGATTTTTGGTATTGCACCAGTTAAAGTATGCATAGAATGAAAGGCTGTTGAACTGTGAAAAATATTTGGCTGTTAACTTACTGATGTCGTTTTCCATGGTCTTGTGCAACAAGAAAAGAGCGAATGAGATTTTCACTCTGCAGCGTAGTGTGTGCAGATATGAAACTTTGTGGCAGATTAAAACTGTGTGCTGGACTGAGACTCGCATTTGGGACCTTTGTCTTTTGTGGGCGAGTGTTCTACCATCGGAGCTACTCGAGTATGAATTGTGTCCTGTTGTCACAGCTTTAGTTCTGCTAGTACCTCGTCTCCTGCCTTAAAAGCCAAAGGCAAAGGTTCGTAGTTTGAGTCTTGGTGTGGCACAGTTTTAATCTGCTAGGCAGTTTAAAGGAAAATGAATGTTGATACAGGAATACAACAGTTGTTAGTGTGGCAGTTGACTGTTGAGGGAAGTGATTGCTTTATGAAGGTTTTTGGAAAACCTTTGTGGACAAACAGTAGTGGAGCTGATGGTGTTAATGTAAGTCAGCATAGTTGTGATTTCAATCAAAATGGGTGGTTCTAGTTAGTATTTATTGTAACAAATGTGTGTGGAGTTCTGTAGTGGATTTTGTTGTAGCATATGGAATTTTAGTTGGTTGTGCTTCCTTGTTGAGAACTATGATGTGTTAGAAATGAAATAAAAATGTTGGAATGTTTATAATTTGAAAGTTGTGAATTTTGAATGACATTATTGAATGCTTAAATTTGATACTTGATTAAATGATTGGATGTTACAATATTAATAATTGAGGCATAGCCCATGAGTGAAATATACAGAAAAACTGCTTCTACTTAACAGTGAGTAAATGGTCCAATATGGCAATGACATTCCTTTCAAACTATATGACTTGTCTTATAGACTCTAGGTTGCAGGAATGTGTTGGCTATTGCTTAAACTCAATAGTACCCTGTCCAATTTGTATGCCCTATGGTTATGTGATCTTGGTTAGGATATAAATGTAAAAGTGCAGTTTCAATGCACACAACATGTTTTAATACTATTGTCAGTTGTTCAAAGTGGCAAACTTTATTCCTTTGAAAGTATGTATTTGCAATATGCATTCCATGTAAGATGTGTAATTTTGGTGGTAGGATTAATGGCTATTGTGAGTAGCAAGTAATTAGGTGGTTGCATAATGAATTGACTACAACTTTCCATTTCATTGAGTATGTTGTAATTGAATAATTTCAGCTTGGCAGTGTTCAAAGCACATTGATAAGTCTGTTGGATGGAAGTTGGTGAGTGTAAAAGTGTCTGCAATTTTGGTATGCAATTCTCAGGAACACCTACCGGAGTGGAAGGTTTGACTTATCCCTTCATGTATGTAATGTTTGCACTTGCTCTCACACTCTGCCCCATTCTCCACTCTTTACTGTCCTCTGAACCAATTTGTCAAATGATAGTGTTTGTTAATGAAGGAAGAATGTGAATGAGAACTGAATGATTCCATTGCAGTGGATGAAAGTAGTAGTAATTGCTGTAAAAGAAATGCTGTTAAATTATGTTGAAGGGATAAAAATGTTGGTTTTATTTGTCCTACTTGTGTTTACTGTGAGAATTTGTGCTCAACCCCAGGCTGAGATAGGTGTGATATCCTTTATGCTATGTTTGTGGATAGTATAAAATGTTAAGAGTCAATGTCTCATGACAATGAAATGTTGCTTTAATTGCAGCCACAGATGGTTTGAAATAATTCCAAGTAGAGAAGGAAACTGTGAATGAATTTGTACTGGAAAAGTGAATGAAACGTCTTGGAGAGGTGTTATTCAGCTGATAAAATAAACATTTGTGTTGATCTGTAACATGTAATTGTTTTGTACAGACTTGCCTGTGATTTTTCATTCATTCCTAAATGTGAGAGAATGTGCTTGAAACACAGGTATGTCTGTCACAGTAGCTGGATTGCCAGGAAAGTAATGTTAATGAAGTGAACTTGCCTAAAGAAACTGAAAAGTTTCAGGAAATGATTTATATGGTGAAACTAATGCTGATGTTGCTAGTATTGATGTAGGACTCATTTTCAATCTCAGGTTGTATGATGTCCTGCACAATATGCTTAAGACTAGTGAGAAAGCAAACTGAGATAGTATATACCTTTGGAGAACATGGGTCTCCATAGTTTGTGGGACATTTTCATTTTTTGTGAAGGAAACTGCATTTGTGAAGTATAGTAATGTCTTTTGTGTGTAACTTTCGGTTTTCAGTGTGGGGACTACCTATTTTGCAGGTAGTATTGAGTAATCAACTATGTTGAAGCTTGTAATTAATGTGTGTAGAAGCCAGCATGAAAAAGGAATCATATAGTATAGGGTTATTGCAATGTAGCTGTGCAGTTAGAAGATACATTGTTGGGAATAAGTTATGTCGGAGGCTGTGTGAGGCTGCATGTTACTTAGTGTATAGAGAGTCCTTTATGCAGGTAGGATTCTGATATGTGCTGTCATTTGAGCTGTAATAGTTAAACCTTTTGGAAACTTATTCGGTGTAGTTGGTAGATGAAAAGTTTCTTTTTGTAGATGGGAATGGAGATGTGGATTGTTGGAACATTCCAAGTTCCCCATAATTGGCTGGATTTGGTGTCAGTGTTGTTGAGTGATAGCTACTGTTTGTTGTAATAGAACAGCTTATTTGTTAATTGGAACTTTCATAATGTACTGAAACAAATGTTTCATATGTAGTTACACTGAATTTGTTTCCTTGGCCCAAACTAATGAATGCATGTTTTATGATCTTCAGAAACATGCACTAAGTTGTTTGTTCATTTTAGTTTCGTGATTCCAAAGACTTTAAGTGCAAAGAGAGAACATGAGGAGCTGCAGCAGCTACTGGCCATGTTTCAGAAAAGACATGTTTCAAATGTTTGTATTAAGATCTGAGGATACATTTTCAAATTCCTAAATAGTTCAGTGTCAGAGGTAGAACATTTCCATTTTATGCTGAGCTAGGAAAACCTTTCATAAATGGAAACGAAGGTAAATATCATTTTGGATTAAGAAAATAGCTGTAGCAAATGTTAGTTGACTCAAATATTAGGCATGTTGGGTGCATAGCAGTGAATGGAGTAATGATTGTAGCTTGTTGAGACTCAATATGTGTATTAAGTTGCATAGATAACTGAAAAGAAAATGGTATGAAGAGTGTAAAAAAGAAAAATAAATTTAGTAGAAAGTGTTTATAAGGATGTTAGGTGTTGGGGTGTTAGCTGCAAATGCTATGTAATCTCCTAAGACTTTGCTGTCTGTGCATCTCGTACAAACTTGTTTGTTTGATGCTGTCAGTGCTAATTCAGATTACTTGCCTTGTTGCTGGCTGCTTGTTACCTTTCTGTTGATGGCAAGCTTCAAACGCGTTTCGTGCGCTTTAATTTTCCGGAAATGCTCTATTTTGCTGTATTTTCCCAAACTAATTTTATTTTCAAGGAACTTCTCTGTATGTTCTACACTGTTATAATAATCCACATTGCAGAGGTGCTGCCAATTTCCATTAGAAAGTGTCAATAGTTCCATCACTGTTTTTGGTCCATTGCCGGAATATACCCAGAGTGAGGAAAAGAATCCCATAACGGAATTGCACAGCATCCGAATGCGTATGCCGTATTTCGTAATTTTCGACGCATGGTAAGCTTTAAAATGTAATCGTCTACGCCACGGTATAATCCCGTCATCAATTGAGATGTTTTGCCTTAGATCACGTTTCTTTAAACATATTGGAAAAAATTATTAATTGAACTTTAACCCGTTAGGCATTATCCATTTTATTGTTGCTGTTGGAAAAATGTTAAATTGATATGTCTGAATTGTTTCTAGGATGTCAATTTGCGAAATATCGGTGTGTATCAATGGATTCGTTGACTAATAATCATTGATCCTTGCTTTTCTTGAAATTCTAAGTGTGGGTCTGTTAACATTGACAAATTAGGTATTTTTAAGATAGTTTGCTTATCGTGCAATTTTGACTAATATTTTTTGGTTTTGTTGCTAATATAATCAATATATAATTTGGCTTTATCTTCGATGCTCTGTGTATCAATGGGAAATATGTTTGGATCCTAAGATCCTTCAAATGTATAATTTTTGCTCAGTAAATCAGTCAGACCAGTGGGCAGTGCCTTCACCGTCCGATTCAGCCGAATTGGATAGTAACTGTAGTGTTTGCCGAATTTTTCTTGGATGCTTCACTATGTTCCTACGATTCTGCTTCACTTTCATTGTTTTGCTATCCATTGTCACCCTGATTGGCCAAGTTGTCTGGAACGTCATGCAAGATGTCCACGCATTAATTGTAAATAATCCTGTTATCTTTCGTCTGCCATGATGAAAGGGCACAAGAACTTACAAAAACAAAGTTGTTGCTTTGTGTATTTTGTTACCAAATAAAACACCAACAGAATGCAAAAGATACTAAACTGCTGTTGCTGGCCACTTAGTAGTGCTATACAAATAACACTGTGGTGTTGGTGGCAGTTTGATTGCTATATTGTGCATGACACCACTGGTGTTGCTGGATGGCATAGTGTTAAGATAGCATGGCGTATGGAGGGATGTGGTGGTGGTGGTCAAAGGTCACTATACATAAAGTGTAACAGTGTGGTGCTAAAATGGGAGTGTTCCTATGATGTGGTGTAAAGTGATCTTGTGAGCTGAAATACTACTGAGAAGCTATCAGGGAGGGAAGTCTATGTAGGTCAGATCTGATGTGTCAACTAGACTGCTTACACTACACTAGTGTGCAGTATTCTGGAGTATTGTTGTGAGATGTGGATCTGCTTAAAGTAGGACTGATGGATGACTTTTAAAAAGTCTGAAAGATGGGCAGCTTGTTTTGTATTGTTAAGTAGGGGAAATAATACCATAGGCATGGTATGTGAATTGGAGTGGCAATCATTAAAAGAAAGTTGTTTTTTGTTGTGATGGGATTATCTTGTGAAATGTTAATTACCAGTTTCCTCCTCTGTGAAAATGTCCTGTTGGCAACCACCTTAATAGGGAGAAATGATTATCATAATGAAATAATAAATCAGGGCCTGCATAGAGAAACTGAATTTCTTGTTTTTCTCGTGTGCCATTACAGTGGAATGGTAGACATGGCTTGAAGGTGGTTTATTGAACCCTCTGCCAGGCACTTCATTGTGAATAGCAAAGTAATCATGCAGATGTAGACTAGTAGAATTTGCTGTAGTGCTGCTTGACACAATTCTTTGTGTTCTTGCCTCTAAGGGATGTTGCAATAAGTAGTGGTGGACTTTCTTTGTACTCCAGTGCTTTGTCACATGAGCTGTGGAAAGATAGTATTTATTAAAGAATTATTTCCTGATAGTTCAGTAAGTATGTAGAATTATGTTAGCTTTCTCCATTGTCAGTGAGCATGTATACTACATACTGTATTTGTACAATGGAAAGTGTGTGTGTGTGTGTGTGTGTGTGTGTGTGTGTGTGTGTGTTGTTTGTAACTGCTTCTGTGCAGATGTATGAACTGTGAGCAGTGTTTGTTTCCCTTGATGGATCATTGCCTATCTAATGGATGTAATAGTGGGGTTGGTTGCCATATTTAACAAGTTTGTGAAACAGGAAAAAAGTTTGTCAGTGGAATGATATTTTGTGACAGAGAGAAATGAACCTGAGGCTGTATTATGTAGCTTTATGGGTTTTTGTGCAGTTCTCCAGTAACAGTATAGATATTTGAGAATAGATTGAATTGTTGAGGTGTACGATTTGTGAAGTTGTGGTTGCTGCAAGTGATTACATGTTGGTTACTTAATTGTCCATATGTGGACTTTTTTTAGATGTATGGGTGTTGTCAGTTTGTATGTA
This sequence comes from Schistocerca gregaria, assembly GCF_023897955.1. Taxonomy (NCBI): domain Eukaryota; kingdom Metazoa; phylum Arthropoda; class Insecta; order Orthoptera; family Acrididae; genus Schistocerca; species Schistocerca gregaria. The sequence goes on from NC_064925.1 coordinate 313,105,637, forward strand.
TTCATATATTTATACATTTTTTACAAGTAGTTAAACATTGTGACAAATGTTATTTACAATGACTTTTGCTCCTTATTGAAACTTAAAATACTGTGACAGAAGTTCATCTTGTGAAAGCACTGTTCTTGCAAAAGTTCAGATTTGTCCTAAAACAGTACATGTTTTTTTTTATTTTCTGCAGCTGTTCATTAGTGTTACACCTCCATACAAGGAGCTAATTTGAGTCCTATGTGTATTCTTGCTGTGTAGGTGGACACTTATGTCTTGTACTGTAGGTAAGAGATGTATTTTTGCTATAATGATCTACATTTTTGTTAATGTACACTGTGGTTTGAAATATAAATTCATAAGGGACAGTTAGAAATTCTAACATTTTGAAAAGTTGTTTGCAGTGGGCACACATACTGCTAATTTGTATTGCTCTTCTGCATTTTAAATGCTGTTCGTAAATTGTGAGTACCGTTTCCCCAGAAAGTATCATAAGAGTGCTGAATGAATGGAACTACAGTGTACAGTTCAGACATTGATAAATGCATGTGGATACAAGGACATGGGAGTGCAAAACATGCTGAGGATATTTTTTGATAGTTTCATAGTATGTTCATTCCATATCATTTATGGATATGTTCTGAAATTTAAGGAACTTTTTTTTTTTTTTGTTCATTGTAGAGCATGTTGTATTTGTTTTAAGACTTACTTTGTTTTCCTGAGACCATTTCTGAACATCCCTCAGCAGTAGAGTACAATTTTCCAGCATTTGTGTTGGTGTCTAACTGTGTTTCTGTCATCAGCAAACAATATATTCTCTCCATGGCTGTATGTTGTGGGAAATTGTTTATATACACCAGAAACAATAATGGGGCCCAGTAAACTTTGTTGAGGGACCTGAATATGGATGTATTGAGGATCAGATACGTTTCTCAATGTATGTAGATCCATTGGAGATACGTGTTGTGACCTAACTGTTTTGTAGATATGAATGAAAAAAATTGATAATCATGCCTGTTACTTCTACTGCCTATAACTTATGCATTAGCTTCTGGTGATAACTGTATAAAATGCTTTAGACAGGTATGGGAAAAGACCAGTTGCATAACTGTTCTTACCTACTGCCTTTAAAATTTTTGTAAATTCTGCTATTGCAGATTCAGTATCTCTATGAGGCCTGAAACCAGGCAAGTATCTGCAGAGGAGGTTGAATATACTTTGATAGCTCAGATGTTTTTTTTTCACTGTTGCAAAAGCATGACAATAAGATGTTTGTTTAGAGTTGAGTGTTTTCAGTGTAACCTATCTTGTGGACTGGTAAAATTTTGGCATACTTCAGGTAGTTAAGGAAGCAACCAGTTTCAAAGAAGTCATGTCCTTTCTGTTAGTGGAGCTTTGATACCATTTATTCATCTTTCAACACATACATTCAGAATTCATAGAGACCTGCAGAGTTCTTTTATTGCCTTACAAAACTACATACTTCCTGTTTAGAAGTTGGAAGCAATACCTCTGAGTTTGGTATATGATTCTTTATTGGTTGAGCTGTATTTGGGAAAGTTTTCTTAAACTTTGTTGGATTGCTGCTAAAATGTTCACATAATTTGCAAATTCTTTTATTTTCAGTCTTCCTTGTTCTTAATTTTTGTCTGTTTCAGTTCCTGTATGTTGTTTCACTGCAGCCCATATAGCTTCACTTTTCTTACTAGATAAATTCATGAACCTGTTGTTGGCAGTTTTTTTTTGGGTTTGCAGTATTGGGTACCTTTCTGTATATCCTTCTCCAGTGTTGTTTACAAAAGATACTGGGTCACTATTCTCCTTTTAATGGAGTTTTGGTATTTAGAAGTTTGAGCACATTTCCTAATTTCTTTAGTAGTCCTTTTGTTGGTGGGTGTTCCAGTAGAAAGGGGATTGAGGAATTGTCATGATGTTGGGTATTCAGTGAGGTGTATGTAGTTTTGGAAGTTGCACCATGCAGCTCTGTGCAATAGAGGGTGAGAAATGTAAGTGATAATTATGCATTTATTTTGGATGTGTGTGGGAGGGGGTTGATTGGTGTAACATGGAATTAAATCCCTGATTATTGTGGGTTATGTAGATTGGTGTCAATGTATTACTTTGCAGTTTGCAAGGAAACATTTGGAAGGGAAATTTCCTAAAGCATGCCAGCATAAGGAAATGAGTGGCCATTGTAGATGTGAATTGTGTTTGAATGTATTTGTTTGTAATAAGACCTGAACTTTGTTTCTTGATATATTATGAGATGGGTGAGAATATTAGGTTTTGCTGGTGTGTTATCAGTTGATTGTTTTCTTTGTCTGTGTTGCTCCTCCTGGTGTTGCCTTTCTCTTTGTGTTAAAGTATACTGTTAGATGGTGATGTGTGCTGTTGCTGTGGTTTTTGTATGTGGCATCTGAATAATGGTTTATGTGTAATGTAATCTGATGCTATAATTGGATACATAGTGAATTTAATAAACAAACCTATGTAGTCTTGTAGAAAGTATTGTTGTTTCGTATAATTTCACATGCATTGTGGAAGGAAACTGATAAAGTACTTGTTTGTTTCTTATGAATGTTTATTGTGACATTGCAACAGTAATGAAATGTAGGAAGCAGACCATTGCATGATTTATGGTAGATGTACGTAAATTGATTTCTTTTATGTTAGATGTACTATTTTACAAACTTTTAATGTTTGTTATTTTTATACAATGTGTATGGAAGTAATGGAATTTCTTGTAATATTTTGTATATGAAAAATGTAGGAAAAGTAGTTCATTGTAGCTACTGACATATTGCAGAAGACTATTTGTATTCTAGTTCAGAGCAGTGCTAAATAAGTCCTAAATAAATAAGTGCTTATACAGTTTGTATAAGACAGATGTACTATTCCTGTGTGTGCAGAAGAAAATGTTGGAATAAGTGTTACTGTAAGAAAGGATGTGGCAGTGCTTCATCATGTATAGCAATTTTGGTCACTTGTACAGTTATTGGCAAATAGTAGGAAATGTATTTAGTTTGGTTGCAATTTTTCCATGGCTTTAAGATCTTCTTAGGTGTTTTTGAGTGTGCATATGTAAATAGTTTTACCTGTTCTGCAATTTCATATGTGTACAGGTATTTGGAAACTTTAATTTTGTGTAGCATGTCAGTCGTAATGGTTTTGTTTATTTTCATGTGTTCTGATGGGTATCATGTTGAATGTCATGCTTGCTATGTGTGAAGTGTGCTGTGACAAGTTAACAATGAACTTGTAATGTGTCATGATTCACACATTCAACTTGCAGTATGGGTGGAAAGAACATGAGGGATAAATCTGCTGAGTGGTATCTATTAACAGTGAATCTGTTAATTTCATAAGTGTGAAATTTGGGTGTGTGGATGGATGAAGTATGTGTTTTTGTTTAGAATTAGTGTTTGCACCTGTTGCTGTAAGTGGTTATATGTCAGAAAATTGTGATTTGTAAATGGTGGTGTGCAGGTTTTGTTTATATTGGTCCAGGGCTCTTGATGTGGAGGACTGGCAATGTGGCATGCTGATTTGTAGTATTGGAATACTTAACCAGTACTGTGCAGTTAAATATGTGCAGAAAAACTGTAATTTATTTTTTCTGACTTACTTGAAAAGAATGTATGTTGTTAACTGTGGCAAATGCAAGCTGTTTTGTGTTTAATATTGAGCTGTAATACCTTATAATTAACAATGATAAAGTATGGTGATAATTATTTAATATGGAAATGTGAATGCAAAAAATCCTTTTCAACCAGGAGTTTGTGGGTGGTACAGATTGTAAGTTGTGAAATGTTTGTTCATTGTGAAGGTATATGTATGTAATTGCAGATGTAGTGATGTGTCTTTGTTGCTGAAGTTTATACCTTGGTGTATATTGTAGGAACAGGGGATTTACAGATGCTAGTGAAGACTGGATTTAAGTTAGTCAACATTAAAATAGTTTATTTTTGTATGTATGTAACATTTGTTATGTAGTTAGCTACTGTTGAAAGTAGATGGCTGTTGGGAGGTGAGACAGGATAGAGTGGAAAGGTGTGGTAGGAGGAGAGCAGATGAAATGTAATAAATTTATTTCATATAACTAGTCTGTATGATTGTTTGTATTTGTATGTTTGTTATTATTGCTGAAAATATTCTGTCAGATGTTGTGCTGTATTCATGGAACATATGCCAGACATGAATTGAATTGTTTTAGTTCTGAGTTACAGCTGGGGCAGAAATGTAGAAAGATATTGCTTGGGACAGCATATTCATTATTTGCATTTGGATGTTTAATAGATTCAGTTATCTTTTGTGTACAAGAAAATAGTTCATTTTGTAAACTTGTATGCGTGCTTAGCTCACTGCTGGCCTATTGTGGAGATGACTGAGTGGTTGTGAAACATGAGTTGATACTGTTAGAAAAATTTACCTAATATCTGCATGTATGAAAAAAAAGCCATGATCTTGCTTTGATAAGAGAATGAGATTGTTAGGCATGAGATTTTTTTAGGTGATGGGCAACAGTTGCTTTGAGTGGTGCTGTGCATGTGGTGCAGATGAAGTGTTTTGGGTCACAGTCATGAAAATCCTGAGCTGAATGGAGATCTTAACCTTTTTAATGCTGTTATTTCATATGGTAAAAGGGCTCCCTGTGAATGTAATAGGGGAAGGTTAGAGGCTTAACTTGTGCCTGGACTACCATGTGGTGAGGATCAAGGAATGGATTCCTCTTACACATTTCAATGGGTATTTTGGTAAACTGCACAGTTGAAGCGTTTCCAATGCAATAATGTGCTAAAAAAAAGAATGGATGGTATATTTTTGAAATAATGAAATATTTGTGAATTTGGAGATATGTATTGCAGGTATATTTGCTGTTACTGTCCTCTTACTCGGCCTGCATGTAACTTTTGTGCACCTTATGTTTGTACTGGGCTTTGGTGGAAAGGGGGGGTGTGAGTGTGTGAAAAAGAAATTGCTGTGATTAACTTCACCTGCAAACTGCATCTACATCTATACTTTTTAAGTTACCCAATGGTGTGTGGTGGAGTGCCCTTTGATGTTCCAGTTTTGTATGCTTTGCAGGAAGAATGAGTGCTGGAACGCATCTGTGTGTGCTTGAATTTCTGTAATTTTACATTTGTGATCTCCTTGGGAGTTATAAGTTGGGGAGCAATATATATGATCTCGTCCAGAAATGCTCCCTCTCAAAACCTGGAGAGCAAGGTACACTGATGCAGAGGGCCTATTGCAGAGTCAGCCATCTGAGTTTGCTAAACATATCTGTAATGTTATTACCCTTATGAAATAACCCTGTGATGAAATGTGCCCTCTTCTTTGGATTGTCCCTAACTCATGAAAACCTGACCTGGTATGTATCCCACACTGATGACCAATACTGAAATATAGTTTGAATGTGTGTGGGACTCTCACAATGAATCTCAACCTGGCACCTGTGTTAAGAACAACTTTATATTATTATTCCATTTCAAATTGTTGTGCATGCATACTCACACATATTTTACTGAAGTAACTGCTGCCAGTGTTTGTTATAAAATTGTACAATGAATGATTGTTCTTTCTATTTATTTGCAATACATTACATTTATGTTAAGGGTGTGTTGCCACTCTTTGCACCAATTGCCTATGTGCTGCAGATCTTATTGCATTTTGCTGCAAATTTTTGAATTCTGCAACTTCTCTGTATACTGCAGCACCATCTTTGAAGAGGTGCATGGAAAGTCTGCCAGTATGTACTAGTATATATATATATATATATATATATATATATATATATATATATATATATATATATATAATTGTGAAAAGCAATGGTCTCATAACACTCCCCAGTGGCATGCCAGAAATTTATTTAACATCTGTAGATGTATCTCCATTGAGAACACCATACTGTGTTCAGTTTGGTAAATTCTTCAATCCAGGCACACAGCAGGTCTGATATTCTGTAGGCTCTTCCCTTGGTCATGTGGTGATGGTGTGGAACTTTATTGGATACATTCTGGAAGTCATGGAAAATTGCATCTACCTGGGAGCTTCAAATATTTTCTGGGTCTTATGAACAAATAAAGTGAGTTTGGTCTCGCATGATAGCTGTTCCTGTAACGCATGTTGATTTCTGCAGAGTAGATTATGGGGTTTTCAGAAATTGGGTGATATGTGAGGAGAAAACATGTTCTAAAATTCTATAGCACATTGATGTCAGAGATATAGGCCTATAGTTTTGGGCATCTGCTTTGTGATCCTTATTGAAAACAGGCACTACCTGTGCTCTTTTCTAATGATATGGAGACTTGCAGTACAATGCTGTTTGAAGGGGGCCAAGTTCTTGGGTGTACTGTGTGTAACACCCCCCCCCCCCCCCCCAATCCTCGGCCTCCCCCCTTCCAGGAGATTCACAACTTTTTCTGGATATGTGGATGGTGAGCATGGGGCCCTGTACTATTGCAGCCTTCTTTCAAGTGCTGCATTTCCTTCTCCTTTTGCCCTCCTTGGTCCTTTTGCCCTCCCTCTCTTGTTTCCCTCTCGGTGTCCTTGGTTATGTTGGCCTCTGCTATACCACTTATGTTGGTTTTACAATTTGGCCTTGTTGGATAATTGCCTCCTTTTGCCACTACATGGTCCCCCTCTGGGGTTTGACCTCCATTACTAGATTTTTCTTTTGTACTGTGAGCCATATGGGGAAGAGAACCTTATCTAGTTTCTCTGATGTGTGCCCTCCTAGTACATTACACCTTTTCATGTTGTCTGATGGTAGGGTGCATAGCCAGTGTTAGCCAGCCTGTGTGGTAGGGTTGCTATGTACCCTTTTTGTTGAGCCATCTGAACACACAGGGCTCACACTTGATACCTGAACTGTGATGTCATGCAAGCCTTGGATTGGTTGCTTGTCATCCTGGAGCATCAGAACTTCTGGCAGTGGCTGCTGTGCCACATGGCCCTTGCTATGGATGGGTGGTGCCTGTGAGTAGGGCCCCTCATTGCAGTGTGTGGTATCACGGTGAATGCTATGCAAATAAGACACATGGGGTCCAGACCTCTGGCTGTTCTTCTGTGGCTATCCCTCTGGATGGAATTGATTCTTTGGGTGGTGCTTCTCTTGCTGCTTTGGCGTTCCCCTGTTATCTGGTTTGCACCAGGACTGATGGGGTACTTTCAATGAAACCAAACCTTTGTTATTTGTGGAACACATTGAAGACAAGTTTGGTGAAGTGGACTGCCTGAGAAAGATGTGGTTGGGTTTGTTGCTGATCAAAACTGCTTCAGCTGTCTAATCTATGGCCGTTTGTACCTGTACCCATCTTGGCATGGTTCCTGTGTCCGTTACCTGCCTCGGTCTCTAAATATGGTTCAATGTGTGATTTTTCACAGGGATCACATCCTTCAAACTGATTGAGAACTTTGGGACAATCTTGGATGGTGGTGTGTTCACTTTGTTTGGTGTGTTCAGAAGGGTCCTAAGGCCAATTGCATTGATACTGGTGCATTTATTCTGGCCTTTGAAGGGGATACCCTCCTTGAGAAAGTAAGGATTATGGTTAATTGATGTGATGTTGTACATCCCACATTCTATGAGGTGTTGTAAGTGCTTGTGTTGTGAACACATGTCTTCCTGCTGTTCACAGGCCCCTCTTTGTGGTGATTGTGGATGTCCACTCCATGACGGTAGTCCCTGTCTCTCCCCTCTCCCTTTATGTGGTGATTGGTATGGCAATCATTATCCATGTTCACCAGATTGCTCTGTATAAAAGAAAGAAAAGAAACATGAGTAGAAGTCCCTTGATTCTTTAACCTACACAGAGGCTTGTAAGAAGTATACATGTCTCCATCCTATGTCCATGTCATCTAGTCATGCTTTTGTTAAATCTTCACATCTCTTCTCCCTGCCCTCCCTCCCCTGTGGTTCCCACACCTTGTCCTCTGGGTGTTGCTTCCCCTCCCCAGCTGGAGATATGCCATTCCTGTGGTGGTTGCTAGTCAAAGGTGCCTCTCCTGGGATGCACCTTCCTGACACCAAGGCAAAAGGTCTGCTGCCATGTGATTGTGAGAGCTGCTGTCTGTTGACCACCAGGTAGTGTGGTCTGTTTCTGTTCCTGATCTTGCTGCAACTGACTCCTTTATGCTACATAGCCCTCCTTGACCTCAGGTTTAAAAAAATAAGAAGAAACATGAGTCCTGAGACAAAGAGCCTTGGGTGTCACCTGAGGTCCCATCTCTGGCTTCACAACTGGATTCTGAACTGTTGTTCATGGATGTTGCCCTTTCCTTGTCATTGATGGGTGGGGACCTGGTGGTATGACTGGCTTTAGTGTGCTCAGCCCCCATTTAAATCATTGTTCCGTGGTTATCCAATGTAATTGTGATGGATAGTATTGTGACCTTCTGGAACTGAATAGCTTATTTTGTCTTACTCTGTAGCTTGTGTGGCTGTACAGGAATAGCATTTTACTCGTGCTCAGTCCCTGACATTCTGTGGGTTCTGTGTTTCCTGTTGAAATCAGGTAGGACACCTGTGGGCTTGTGGTGGCATTTGTATGTTGGTCTGTACAGACATTGCTAGCATGTGGATTCCTGTTCAAAGTACATAGGAAGTGCTTGCTGTTAGTGTTGACTTGGGCTCTGAGGTTATGGTTTGCAATCTTTATCTCCCTCCTGACAGGACTCTTACACCTGTTGCCTTAATGGTCCTTCTTCAGCAACTTCCTTCCCCCCTTTCTTCCCTTTGGGGATTGTAATGCTGATAATCCCTTGTGGATGATGTATCCCATGAACCAGTTTATTGCAGACCAGGACTTGTGCCTTCTTAATGATGGCTCCTCTACTCATTTCAGTTCTGGTGAGGGTACCTCTTCTGTCATTGATCTCTCTCTTTCTTCTCCCTCTCGACTCCCCTCATAAAACTGGCTGCCAAATAACGACCTTTGTGTTAGTGACCATTTTCTGTTGATGATGTCTCTCTCTTCCTGCTCCCTGATGGACAGGTTACCTTTGTAACATGCTGATTGGCCTCTATACACTGCACAGGTTTTGTCCCTCTTTTTTTGGGTTGTATTGATGACCTGTGTGATGTGTGTGGTGTTATTGTTTGTGTTGCTGTCCTGTGCTCATCTGGACCATTTTGTCACTGGCGAGTCCTGTGGTGGAGTATGGCCATAGCCATTGCCACCTGTGGTTGCTGTTGAGTTTTGCAACACTTTAAGTGGCACCCATCCATAGCCAGCATTATTAACTCTAAACGGCTTTGTGCTAAAACCTGTTGCTTAATGAAACAGAGCAAGTTGATATGTTGGGAATGATTATTCTTCTCTTGGTTTGACTGTCCCTTTGTCAATGGTATGGGATAGACTATGCTCTCTCCAAGGTTGGCATTGAGAGTCCACCCTTCCAGGCCTTCACCTCCCAGATGTCCTTTGTATGGACCTGTTAGTTATTGTGGAACATCTTGTGACCCATTTTGCAATGTCATCAGTATCAGTCTATGTGCCTGCTTTCCTTCAGCAGAAACAGTATTTTGAAGCTTCCACCTTATGTTTTACTCCTTGTGAGTAAGAATCTTGCAAAGAACTTATTACTGAATGGGAATTTCTATCTGCTATATCTTCTCAATATATGTCCCTTGGCCCAGACTTGGTTCATGATGAACTGCTTCAACATGTGAGTGCTCTACAATGGCAGCATCTTCCCTGGGTGTTCAACTGTATCTGGCTGTAGGATGACTTCCCTTCTCAGTGGAGTGATAGCATTGTGGTTTCTGTTAAGCCTGGTAAGAACCCCCAATTTGTTGATAGGTATTGGCTAGTTAGTCTGATAAATGTTTGTAAGTTACTTCAATGGATGGTAGCCTGTTGGCTCAATTGGGTCCTCAAATTGTTGGATCTATTGCCCTCTTAGCAGTGTGGCTTCTGAGAGGGATGGTCTCCAATAGATCATCAATTTTTCTTGGAATCTGCAATGTGGCAGGTTTTTTCCCAGTGCTGCCATTTGGTTGCAGTATTATTTGACCTTTTCAAGGCCTATGACACTGCTTGGTGCCATCACATCCTAATTGCTCCCCTTCATCAGTGGGGTCTCTGGGGCCCACTTCTGATTTTTATCTGCCAGTTCATGATTTATTGGTCATTCAGTGTTTGGGTTGGTACTGTTTTTAGTAGTCCCTGGATCCAGGAGATGGGCATCCCACAGGGTTCTGTCTTGAGTGTCCTTTTTCTTATTGCTATTGATGAACTTGTGGCCTCTGTTCCTGTAGTTGCCCCTGCTGTGTATGTGATTTCTGCATTTGTTAGTTGAGGGAGCTATACAGTGTGCCTCTGCATCGACCCTCTCACCTGGGTTTCAATTATCTCCTCTAAAATTGTGGGTGGTCCACTTCTGTTGCTGTACAAGAATCCACCCTGATCCAGAGCTCAATCTTGTTGCACAATAAATGCCTGTGGTCCCACAGTTTTGTTTTGTGGGTCTTCTTTCTGGTAACAAGCACACTATGGTGCCTCTTATCTGACTTATAAAGGTTGGATTTTTCTGTAAACTTAATGTCCTTTGCTTCCTTGCCCACTCCTCTTGGTGTGTGGACTGTTCCTTCCTGTCTTTATTGTGCTCTAGTTCTGTTTTGCTTGGAGTATGATAAAGTTTTTGGTTCAGCTGCTTGTTCCACACTGCATGTTCTGGATTCAGTCCATCACTGTGGTATGTTTGTGCACTGGTGCCTTCCCTACTAGCCCTGTTGATAGTCTCCTGACTGGAGCTGTGATCTCTCCCCCCCCCCCTCCCTCCCTCCCTCCTCTCCACTGTTTGGTGGTCCCAGCTTCTGGTGTCTTATCCACTTGCTATCTGTTTCTCTTCCACTCATTCTTCGTATTCTATCCTGTGCCCAGATCATGGCTGTTGCCTGTCTGATTCCTGCCCTTGGGTGGGTTTATGGGTTGAGGCTCTGTGTCTTCTTCCTGTGATTTTCACAGCTTTCTTCTTTGTCATCTCTTCCTTACTCCCCCATCCCCCCTTCCCCCCCCCCCCCCTCCCTCCCTGGTTAGTTCCTTGGCCCTGAATTTGGATGGGTGTCTGCCAAGGTCAGAAAGATTCCATTCCCCAGATGGTGTTCCTTTTTATGCCAAATTATATGGGAGTTTTGGGATGTTGTTTTTTAGACTGATGGCTCTAATTATGCTAATCATGTGGGCTATGCCTTCATGTCCTCTTTTGGAATGGAATATCATCTTCTGCCACTTACATGTGGGGTGTTTACTGTGATGGCAATTTCCCAGGGCCTTATCTTTATTAAACAGTCCCAAGACAACTATTATGTTATTTATGTACTTAATGAGTTGCTGTCTGCTGTTGACTGGTGTTTTTTGTGCCATCTCATTGTCTCGGCCATTCATGACCATCTTGATATTCATCATGCTGCTTGTTTCATTGACTCTTTGGGTCTTTGGCTGTGTGGATATCCTGGGTAGTGGGCTTGCTGATTGGCTGGGGAGCAGTCTCTCACCCCTGTTTTCTGTAACCCCTTCTTCAGTGGATTTATGGCTTCACTTAAAATACCACTTTGTACAGTAATGGGCCAAGTCTTGGGATGCTGATCTGCTGTCTAATAAACTTTGTTATTAAGGTGGCACCAGGCCTGTGGTGTTCATTTTGCCTCTCCCAAAAGGTCTCAACCAGTGTGTTGCCTCTGCATTGGCTGTACCAGGCTAACCCATGGTTTTCTTTTGTGTGATGAACCACCCTTACTTTGTAGTTGTGGAGCCTTCCAGTCAGTAGCCCATATTGTGGTTCAATGCCCCTTTCTTTTGGCTCTGTGTTACCTACAGGTTCCCCTGCACTTTAACTTTGATGTTGGCTGATGATTCCCTGATTGACCTGGTTTTTGATTTTCTGTGGTAAAGTGGTTTTTCTGTTTTCAGGTTTTTAATCTTTCATTGGTGTTTGGGCAGGGTGGTGAGTGTTGGGATATCTACCACTGTAAGCTGAGTTTGGACATTCCTGACTCACCTCCTTGACAGATCCTTTTCACCTTTGTGTGTTTTTACCCTTTTCTTAAAAAAAGATTGGTTAGTCTCCTTTTTGTGTATGTACTCTTACATTCTCATTAGTGGTTGCACATTTTAAGTTGCAGGTGGTCTTGTCTGTGCTGCTTCAACATAGTGTTGGATTTGTTGTCTTGCTGACTTCCCTTGTGTTCATTTTACTGTTGACAACATGACTGTCCTGTAACATTTTAGCCTTATCCCTTGTATTGCTCTTACTTTTGAGACATGTTTGAAATGTGGCTGATTCTATTATTGTGAAAAGATAGTGATTACCCTTAAACAAGCAACCAACTAGCTCTGCTTACAGTATGATGTAATAGTGTTATAAAAGTAATTCCTTGCTTCTAGATTGTGTTTAACAATTTGGTCCCAGTTACATATGGTAAATATGGTCCATACAATAGTTTTGCTAATGTTACTGAGTGACACTGTCTTGTAATGGAAGTTGTATTGTCCTTAGGTTTTATTTAATTGTTCCTGGTTTTCTTGCATTCATTTTGTATACAATCTTTCCTAAACTATTGTTACAGTGCATTTCAACTGACCATCTGGTTGCTTTGATTACCTGTATTGTTGGTTACAGAAATGTATTTAATTTTGTGAATCTGCTTTTCACCTTGGTAGAGTTTGCAGCAGTGTGCTGGTAGGTGTGTAATGACAGTAGTGTGTGACCCTTTGTTGGTAATAGAAAAGTAGAATTGCTGACAAGTAGTGTGCTCACAATTAATTTTGTGTGTGGTGTTGAAACTGTATTTACCTTATTCATTGTTGCAGGGAGTGGTGCTGTTTCATGATGGCATCTGCAGTACACTGGTTAGCCACACTTTTGTTGTTGGCTTTGTGCCATTTAACTGTTGTGAGGGCTGTTGAATTCAGTGTTGATAGTACTGTGTTTTAGGGGTTTGCAAATGAGTGATGTATATAATAAGGTAGAAGTGTAGATTCATTTTGTTAGTGAATTATTTTAGTTAAAATGTTGCCTTAAGTGTATGTTGTGCTGTATGTTCAAAACTAGTTGATAAATTGTTGTACTGTACAAGTGCAGTGAGTGTAACTGTACTGGAGTTTGTGTCTGAAGTATTGTAAGTGTTTGGTCATGTTTCCTAATAAAATATTTATGAATTGATGACAGTTCATTCTGTTGTGTGAATAAGTGATTGAAAGAAACATATATATTATGGTGATGGAAGGGTGTGTATTGTTGATGTAAGTGGATTGATTTTGTTTACAGGTAAGTGAGACACTTGAGGATGGAGTATTTGTTTTTGAATTTTCATTACCTCTGTGATGAAGAAATGTTGGCAATATGGTTCTTGGCCATAATATAGCATTTTTCTGTAAAGTGGCTGCACCTTTTAGTCTGTGCAGACTGTGATGGCTGATGTAATGGGTGAATTACTTTGGAAGGTAGGTTATGACTAGCTTTATGTATGTCAGTTGATGTGCAGTTAGTTCAGCTAAATACTGCTGAATATTTCTGAAATTAGTCAATGGAAAGTTCTTTTGTAAACTTTGACATTATCATGACATAAATAGTTACAAATAAACCATAGTGTTATTTTTATATGGAAAAGATGGTGTGAAATTTTGAAATCTCTACAGTGAAAGAGGTAGTCTTTGGATACATGTGTGTAGTCAGTCTCTGTGAAACTTCTTGGATGTAGCCAACTAATGTAGTATGTTAGTGCCACATTAATGCATCATGAATGAAATATTGACAGATTTGCACTCATAATATATTTGTTTCTATAGATCATAGATTTTACACAGCAAAGCACATCTTGGTATAGGGGAACTCAATTAGAAAAAAGCCAAGGATGTTTATGATGAGATAATGAAATGAATTTTGTTATTCAAGTGACAACAGCTATACATGTTAGGATAAGAAAAACATGAGTAAAGTATTTTACATTAACAGCATTAGAAGGGGAATGGTAAACTCTGCAACAGTTACTTGAATGTTATTAAAATTTCATACTTACAAAATTTAGTGAAGGACTAATCAATAAGCAACTGTGCAATCTGTGCTGTAATATGTTGAGTGTAGCCTCAATCCATTCAAGAGGGAATTTGTTGAACATTTTCATATCAATAATGTCATAGCTTTTGAATGTTTTTGATAATAAATAGTAAAGTATATCAATGTTACCATTAATTGTAGTGTAGTGGCAGTGTAGATCCTGTGTAAGGTGATATTCTGGTAAGTATGAGAGAAGTGTGAGTGCATATGTTTATTACTGTTAATGTTAGTTCAAAGAATGGCCAGAAGTAGTTTTGGTTTTCTGAATTTGTACTAATTGAAGTAACTGATTGGTAGTATCAAAATATCCAGCGTGCGTGTGTGTGTGTGTGTGTGTGTGTGTGTGTGTGTGTGTGTGTGTGTGTGTGTGTGTGTGTGTGTACTGCTACCTTAAGTGTCCACAGGATGAAGTACTATGAAAACAAATTAAATAAATGTTCTTATGTGAAGGAAAGGTACATGATTGTTCAAATCTCTTAAAAAGTACATGGTTTTAAAGAATGTTGCATTAGTGTAATTGTGTAACTCCCAATACAAGTTACTCCCAATGACAACATCTAAAAATTTTTTGCTACATTTTACTCTCATTGGGAAGAAATCCATTGGTGTGCAACCATATTGCTTTTTTGGTAGTGTCTTTGGTCATATTGTGGAGAAAGTAAAGTCTGAGTCAATAGTGAGATAAAATTGTATCAGCAACAGAGGATGGAGTGAGTATTTCTATAAGATGGGAAATAATTCATCATTAGAGTAACAGAGGTATGAAAATGGAACCCTCTGGCACATGACATGTATGATCAGGTATCTGTGATCTCTTGCTGCAAGTTAACACAATTTGTTTATGATTATAAAGAAAGGAATGAAATGTGTTATGTACATTGTTGTTAAAGATCCCAGAATCAAGAAATCTCTTTACATGAAGTGTCATGTACACAGTAGATGGCTTTGGTAATGTCACAAGTAGCCTGAGCAATGTTATTTTACTAAAAAGTGAGTGTGAATAATATGAACAGATTAGTGTTTCCTAAAGCCAAATTGTGCAGGAGAAATAAAATGTTGTGAAAAATCACATTGCTGTTAGTAGATAATGGAATAAAAACTTTGAAAAAATGTCAGACTGAGTGATAAGTACAATGGCAATTAGTGTCCGTTCTTGTAAATTGGTGCAACATGAGAATATTAACACATCTGTAAATACATCTCAATTTAAACATTTGTTTATATAGTGAGATGTATTACTACAAAACTGGCCGCTTTTGAAATGTATTAGAAGTATCATATGTATACAGTATCAGAAGGCCTCAAGTTCTGAAGAATATCTGGAACAATATTGGCTGCTACCTCAGAGGGAAGAATGTCTTTCATTGAATAGCTTATCTTACTACTTATTTAAAATATCTGATACAGTTTCCTGAGGTCTAAGAATAGTTAACCACACTTCACTAATGGAATGTGTGCAAATTTTATTAAACTGAATTGGTGATAGGGCTACAATGTTAGTTTGAGGCTATTGTTTATTGTGTTACATGGTATCTTTCATTAATTTTTGGTGGATGGCTCAATAATAAAGAAGTTATGATCTACCTTAGTGCCAAAGATTACATGTTTATAATTCTTTCTTGCTCTTAAGTATCTCAATGTAATCTTTCCTGTGTTATGCAGTGTATAAAACGTTTCATTTTTTAAGAATATGTGTAGTGAGGAAGTTAAGATTAACACTTTTTTAGTAGTACATTTGTTTGAAAACAAGATTGATTGAGAAATACTTTGTTGGCTGCATTGTGCAATGTCACATGTACTTGTTCTAAGACTATTTGTGGTGTTGTACAAAATGATAGCTACTCTCTGTATGCCATGTTCTGGGAGATTGTTGGAATGAAGAGGGTGAAGGACAGGTCTTGGAGGGAAGCCATTTGTTGTATGTAGTGTATGTGACTTGAAGTGTGCAGATGTGATTCTTAGTTCTATATATTGGTTTCACTGTGGTACTTGTGGAAGTAATTGTAGGCAATACTTGTAATCCCATACTTGTGGATTTACATTGGATGCATTGTGAACTGAAATGCCTTTCTACTGATGAAATATGAGGTCTGGTTGTTTATGACAATTAAACCTGATTATTTAGATAAATGTATGCAAAGCATGTGTTGTAGGATATTTGTCTAAGAACTGTATTTTGAAGATTAGTGTTGTTGTTGAAAAATAATTGTAATGTAGTTGACATGTATTTGGGAAGGCAGATAGTTGGAGAATGATGATAGGAGTGTTGTTTTATAGGTAAGTGGTGTTTGGAGAGTTGATGAGATTTGTGGAATTTTGTGAAAAACAAGTGAATTTGTCAGTGTGTCTGTGCATTTTGTCTTTCATCCTTAAATGTTTTGTTATCTATCCTTAATTCAATAATGTGTTCATGTACTGTGGTGTACATGGTCTTAGAATTTTTGTAATATTATACAATTGTTCTATTATGAGCTTATGTTATACCTCTGCTGTGTGTGGTCCTGTAATATGTGTAGTATAAATTGAAATATGACTTGTGATTGACCAGCTTGTGAAGTCTGTGCAGTAGGCCCCCCCCCCCTCTTTCCTGGTCATGTTTTAATGACTTTTGACTGAAAGATTTTGTATTAATATTTGTAACTCAATTTTCAGGGAAATTGCAATTAAAGTAATGAGAAATCAACAGAAAAGACATATTTTGTATGTGTAAGCAAAGTATTCACTTTGATATTGTTTCATTCACTTTGTCAGTTTCCTGAAAGTGAAATGTATGCCTTCATGTTTTTGTATTGTGAATAAATTGAGTGGTGGATTGAAATGTATTGTTGGTGAAGTGTGACCAGAAAAACCAATATGTATAATTTGAACAGTACAGTCAGTGTTAGAAGCAACCCAATCATGATGTGTCACTGAAAAATTGTAGTTGACTGTTGAAGTGTTTTGAGTGTTTGGTAAAATTCTGTGACTACATTGTGAACAAGGGTTTTGTATGAATTATTAGCTGCAACAATAAGTAGAAAGACATAATGTGGATGTTGGTTTGAGTCTTTGAGTATGGATTTATGTTAATAAAAATAGTGGTTAAAATTCCTTGGTTGTTTGAGGAAATGGGGTTTATTTTGTTTCCTTGTATTTGAGTAACATGTGTTGGTGTCTGTAAGCTGGGTTTTGAGCCATTTACTACTCTTGAAGGGTATCTATAATGTATATATATATGATTTGGTTGTTTGTATAGAAACTGTTTTTTTTCTGTGGTGACTTCACATAGTGCTTGCCATGTTTTTTTAGTTTAGTTTTCATGTATATTTGTTGTTTGCAAGTTTTATCATTGTGTTTTGTGTATTTGCAGAATATACTTTGTCCTTTCCAAAATGTCTATGTGCAAATCTTGTAAATAGTAATTTGTTTGCTTTTGAGAGATAAAGAATTTATATTGATAGGTAATCATTGTTCATGTCTATAAAATAGTGTTTAGGAAATAAGGCTATGTTTTGCAGTGCATTTGAGACAAATTCTTCAATGATAACTTTATACTTTGTCCTATCTTGTCCATTGCAGTAAAGAAAGTGAAATTAAAAATGTGTGTTCAAGACTTGTGTGGTCTTTATACATTATTTATGGTTTGTTATGTGTGGGAAAGTGAAGAAACGAATGTGCCTGGAAAATAATTTCAGTTTATGCACTTAAAATTGCATATTACATGATTTTCTGCAGCAATTTTTACTTATACATATGTATTTGATGGTATGTGGCGCTGTTTGATGAGGTAGGTGTATCTGAAAGTGGTCTTGTCAACTGATGGTATGTGGAAAGTGGTTTTTTTTATGTTAAATCTTATGTTGTTTTACTACAGATGATCTCAAAAGTAATAAAGTTCAAATAATGTGAATGGATAACTGAGGTAATTTGTGGCCTTAAGAACAACACAAATTTATAGTTTATGGCAGTTAAATGGGTGGTGTGCTTGCCTGTTTTTTGGGTTGTATTATTTGTGAATGACTGAACAAAGAAAAAGTCACTAAGAATTTTCTGTGAATGGTTTCAGCAAAATGTGTTATGTAGGTGATGCTGTAAATACAATGATTGTTTTTGCAAAATAAGGACAATGGAATGTACAAAATAACAAATGTCTATATGTTAGTGAAAGGTTTGTGATATGTTTACCAATGTTAGAAACACTAAATGAAATGTGTGCAAATTGCAGCAGTGTAGTGGAAAGTTGTCAGGTATTTTGAAGATGATGTTGTACCTGTAACACACTATTGCACAGCAAGCATTGAAAAACACATTTTGAGTGGAAATAACATTAATACTGTAGATGGCATTGGAGTTGTATTTGTTTTTCCAGTTCTTTGTATCTTGCCTGCAGTGTCTGCCTACAACCTGAAGAGGTGTAAGTTCCAAATGTGCCCTTGTCTTGTGGTCCTGCAGATGTTTTATATGTGGGCTGTACCTTGGAGATGAAATGAGTGATTCTAAAACTACATGTAAATGATATGTAGAATGAAGTATGTGCAGTACTAGGAAAGTGGTTTATGTGGAAATAGTTTTGGCCTTTTTTGTTAGTGGTTAATAGGAATAACAGAGTATGGGATTGAGTTGTGTAATGAAGAGTAAGATTGTTCCTGGTAAATGAAATGTGGCTTATGTTGCAATGAAATGGAAAGGATGTATGCATGTCAGTATATGTTGTGCAAAGCATGTTATGTAAGGTATTTAAGTGATATGTTTGTTTGTTGATGTATATTGATTTGCTGTTTGAAATGACAGATGTGTATTGTTCTGAAAGTTTATTTGTATTGTGTAGTGTTACCTATTGTAAAGTGCAGGGAAGTATTAGAGGATGTGTAGCAGTATTAGCTGGTGAGTAAAATTGTGTCAATGTAATATGAGTGTTTGTATTATGATAAATGCAGGTTTTTCTGCAAATTATAAAATAACTGGTGTTCAATTTCAATTTGCAGCAATATTTGTTTGTATGAAATTGCTGTTTGTCTGATGAGTGAGTGATAGTTACATATTTAATGGATGATGAGGGTGTAGGGATGGTGTGTTTGTTGGGGTAAGTATAGGTGGTCGATTGTTAAGATATCGAAATAATGGCTATTCATGAAGTTGTTGCTGAAGTTAGTCTTTGTGGAGGATGTGTGAAGTGGGTATTGTAAGCAGAAACGTCTAAAATGATATTTTTGGTTGAGTTGCAGGTGATGAAAGAGGTGGGATGTGATTAAGTTGATTGTGTGTATATTGTGGAAAATGTGTAAAATGTGTTTGGAAGGACAGATACATTTTGTAGGTAGAGGATAAAGTTTTTTGTATGTCTGTGATAGTGCTGTAATTACTGGATTGAATATAGAAGGCTGTATTTAGGGAGTATGTAATGTAGTGTGATGTTTAGTGTGTTTTTGTATTATAGAATGTGTAACTCAACTATTGCAAGTAGTAATAGTTGAAAAAATTGTGGAGGCAAGTGATTGTGTGTTAATGTTAGTACTGAAGAAATCAGAAGTAGTATTACATAGTAAAAGATGTTGTTCCTGTATGTCAATGTTGAATGGTGTATGTAATCAATGAAAGTGTAATATTGTAAAGGTAATGTGACATTGGTATCTCGTTTTGACCTGGCAGATGTATCAGTGTTTGTATATGTGGAAATAGATGTTATTTCCTTCTACAATGTATTGTCTCTTCTTGGATGTAAGAATGGGTATTTATATGTTTATGATCATTGTTACATTATATAAAAACGTTGTGATGAGGGCCTTCTGTTGGATAGACTGTTTGCCTGGTGCAAGTGTTTTGATTTGCTGGCACTTTGGTGTCTTGTGTGTTAATGGGAATTAAGTGATGATCAGGACAACCCAATACCTAGTCCTTTAGTGGAGAAAATGTGACTTAACTGTGAATGTAACTCATGCTCTTGGGATTGACAGTCTATTGTGCTGACCATTGAGCTACTGGTGGTGGACAGTGTTAAAATCAGCAATGCTGTGTGTAATGTGTGGATGACTTACTGTGAAAATGCTGTTTCACACAAAGTGTGTGAATAAATGTACAAGACAGTGTGAAGTCATGAGAAGGTGTAGATAGTTACTAATGATGTCTTCATCTGTGTAGTGTAATTGATATAACGGAACTCAATGGATGAATTTTGTGTGTTTGTTTTTCATACATGTTCAGTAGAAATCAGTAGTGTTACATGTAATTAATATTGTAGGGGGGGTGTAATGTGAAAGCTGTATTGATGTATCTGTAGAAGTATTTGTTGTAATGTTATAAAATAAGTACTGACCATGGTGTGCTGAAAAGACTGCCAGCTAAGTAAATAAATGATGCATATGAAATTTGGATAAGAAATATGAAATGAGTTCATGTATGTTGTAGCATGAGATAGTTGTATGCATGTCATATGTAGGAAATGAAGTTACTTTGAGGTATGCTGTTTATCTGAAAATGGAATGCATGTATATATCAAGTAATGTGAACTGAAAGTGCAGATGTGTATTTTGCATTTGAAGTGTTAGAGTAATGTGGGTCCTGATTGTCTTGAAGATAAGTTTACAAGTAAGAGTCCTGACAGTATATATGTTTTGTAAAATGAAGGTAGTAAATTCATTTGTTTGTACTAAGTAGCAGTAGTAGTGTGTGATTTATTATTCCTGTAGATCATGTAATTTCTATAGTGAGGCATGTTATGACACAGGACAAGTTAATTTTAAAAAGTATGTGAATGTTGTATGTGATAAGAGAAGACAGTAGTGGCACAAGATTCACATGGCAGAAAACATGTGGTGTACAGAGAATATGTAAAAGTGGTGGTGTGTGAATGAGAGGTAATAATGCTGCATACTGCACACAACACAATACATGTAATAGATACAGACAGAATGAGTAAGAAACAATAAATGAATTGTCTTACTAAGTTGAAATATGTACAAGTGAATATAAACGTAATTGTAAGTAATTAAAATGATGTGGTAAATAACTGACAAAGCAAAAGACATATGATATATACAATATATACAACATGCAGTAATTAATTTAACTTATTAAGTAGAAATATCTGGAACTAAATAGATTACTGTAAGCAATAGGAAGTTTGTTTTTTTAAAATGCATGTATGGACAAGAAATATTGATATGATGGCAATTTCTTTAATTCCTTTAATTTGTCATTTGTGGGATTCTGCTTGTTTCTATGTCTGTTGGGAGGATGTATATTGTAATGCCTATACACTTAACTGCATGTTTATTAATTTTGTGTTTTTGGCTATAATTGTAATTGTGTATTGGTTTTGTTGGTGTTTGTTGTCTCCTTTTTTGTTGAGGGTGTGAGTGTGCTGTATTGTAAAAAAAAAGCTACTGCCAATATAGAGGCATGGTGGTTGAAAGAATTTTAGTTGAAATAGTTGTTTTACAGTTTTCAGTAGTATTGTTAAATGTACTCATTTGTACTACTTTGTTTTTAATTTGGAAATAGAGAGAATAACTCTTCTTTCCCCTGAATAGTAGGCTGTAGGTTAACAGATTCAAATGTCATGGTACAACAGCTTAAAGGTATCTACACTGGCTGTGTATTTAAGTGTTAGTAATGGAAGCAAGTTTTACAAAGCTTTAGTGACTGCTGGCATGTTGTTTACAATAGTGTGTTACAGATAGTATGAAAAAGAAATTTGCTGTCTTGTCTGTTTGTAATGTCATTTTTGCTGATAACTATAACTGGATTGTAGGTTTAGGTGTTGTGTAGTAGGGATGTTCATACTTGCAGTAGTTTTAATATTAATGGATAGTCTATTATATTTGAATCATGATTGTAAATGCCAAGTAGTTTGATTAGGTGCATGTTGCAATGTGTAACCTTAACAGATTATCAGGATAAGTCTTGTCTGTATACAGAAGGCAGCTGGCATTTGGTATGTGTCCTGGGAGACCATTGATGAAGAAAATGAGAACATGGTGAATGATATCTGTGAGTGATGCTATTTGTGTGTAGTGTGCCTGGTCTGCATTGCCTGATTGTGTGTTTCCTATTTTTATATATTGCTTTCTTTGACTAATGTATCAATGGAACCAATTGTGGGCTACACCTCAAATTCTGTAGTTATGTGGTTTCATTAGTGGCAGCTTGTGGTTGACCATGTCAAAGGCCTTTGACTGATAAAGAGATTAACTGACATAAGGTTGTTCATGGTGAATGATAGTTTAGTGCTATTGTGGAAATGCATACAGAACATATGGCTGAACTGTTTATCTGAAATATGTACTTGGAATATGTGGTGATGATGCTGAAATTTAAACATTTCTAATGTAGTTAACATACAATATTGAAATATTATTTGAGAAGGCAGTTCTTTCTCCTTTCTTGTGGACATGGATAATTGAAGAAATTTATAGCTGGTTTGGAAGTGTTCCTTTATAGAATTACATATTAATCATGTTTATGAAATTCAGGAGGTGAAATGGTAGGTAAATGTAGTAAATGGTGTCCCTGTTGGCTTTTCTGAATGTATTGACATGTGGAGTTATTGTATTTGTTAGGTCTGTACTGAAATGACTGTTAGTAGTTTTCTGTTGTGGCTTGTAGAGGTAATTTGTTTAAGTTGATATTTCTTGGTAGGTTAATGGAATAAGTTTTTAAAGTAGGTTAAGTTATTTATTGTGTGAGAAATGTTAATGTGTGGAAGAGGATGGTGAGATGAAGTATTAAATGTATGCTGGAAGGTATAGGAGCAGTATGTTTTTGCATGTCAATTTGGGTATGTTAAAATGCTAGTGTGGTAGACAAAAAGCTAGGTTGTAAATGTAAAAGTTGGTAGTGGTTGGTGATGGTGATGGTGCTGATGGTGAAGAAATAAATGTACGTTGGTGAATGAGGAGTATTGATGAAATTGGTTATGGTGATGGATTGTGATTTTAGAGATACTGTTGAAGCTGTTCATTTGTCTTGTGACACATTTTTGTCATGTGTGGCTGTGGAGTAAGTTTAATTCATAGTGTTGTGGTGTTTGCAGTTATTTTCATAATTAGTAGTGATAGATGATGTAAAAACATTCATTAGTAGGAAATATGCTCCAGTGAATGCTATGAGAAATTGGTTTATACAGAAGTGTGCTATATTTATGTTAAAATATGCAACATGCTTTAGAAATAATGATGAAATCAGTAATTGTGTGTGGAAGGTAATGTTCACCTTTGTGTGTGATAGACAGTTGGTGGAAGTGAAGCCCCTGATTAACAGTGATACTGGTGTGGAGGTGATCATAATGGTTGATGTAGTGGAAAGAGGCATAAAAGGGTGTATAATTTTGGACATAATGGTGTGTGGTAGTTGTATGTATTTGTCGTGGGTGAGTAATTGGTATTTGTATGTGGTCTGTAAATTGTGCTGAATTGTTTGTGTGGAGCATTAAGGCAGGGAAGTGAAATATGTTGTTGAAAGATATTGGAAGAGTTGAAGATGAGTGTGGTGTAAATAGGTTATGATGGTGCAACAAGTTTAAAATGGCCATTGTGTTAAGGATGTAGTGTGCATAGATAACTGTGAAAGATACTGATTTCATTAGTTGTGTAATTGGTGTTGCATGTAATTTGTCTTACATGTATGAGGTATTCTGTAATGTGTAGTTGGGTATCTGAAGTAGTAATGGTAATGGGTGTTTTAAGATATGCACAATGTGACTGTAATGTTGAATGTGAGTTGTGTGGAAATGTATCTGAGTGTGTGTGTGGTGTGATTTTGTGTAGTGTGTGATTGTGATGATATGGTTATCTTGAATGGAGTGTAATCTATGTAATTAGATTACTGTTTGAATGAAAATGTGTTGGCTGTGTTATTTCAGTTATTTGAAGTATGTAGATGTTGATGTGGAGATGTATGGAAATGTGGGTGGGAAATGTTTTCGTATGTAGGTATATTGTGGGCCATGATGTGGGTTTACATGTTTGGTAGTAGTAGGGGGTGACTAACAAAGTGACATAGTTGGTATAGGGATGTATGTTTTGAGATTGGAGTGAGGGAGTGTTCTGATTTTATTAGGTGTGTAGTTGAGAGAGTGTGGGTGAGCATGTGTAGTCTGTAGCTGATTGTGGTCTATCCTGTTTATTATGGAATAGAGGTTCATGTTTTGTAGTCCAATTGGTTCACGTTTGGTGGATGTAGAGGAAGAGATCTATTGGCAGTAAGTGTAGTGTTATTGTTGTTGTTGGTTTTGTAACATTGTGATGTAATGTGAGTGTAAGTTGTGTATCTTGAGGTTGCCTGTCTTATTGATCTGTTACTGCAGTGATACAGTATGGGATGTCATGAGGAGTAAAGTGTTAAGATGGTTTGTTTGAAATAGGTAATAAGTTTTGTGTGATGTTGGTTTTCAGAGGATTGGATATTTGCAACATTTTGTTAGTTAAGTGTGAAGGGCATGAGATTAGTGCCCATTCAATTGATGTGATGTGGTTTGTGATCAAATTAAGATGTTTTGTACTGAATATAGTATTTACTGTCAATATTGTAAAATGTGTGAAGGCAAAAAATCAGTAACTTGTTATGAGTGAGAGTATTCTATATTTTGTTACTTTAAAATGACTGATGTGGTTTGGCATGTTTAATGTTGGTCTAAAAATGTATGTTGCTGATTGTATTTATAAAAGCAAAAGTGTATGTAGTGTTATCCAATTCAAGTTGATTTTTGTAGTGTATGTTAAATGTAATACTTCTTTAGTGAAGATACAGATAATAGTTAATGCATATGCTTTGTCATATGTTACAGTATTGTGATGGTATGTTACATGGTGAAACATATGGAATGTTAAATGTATTGAAACATGTAAGGGTTTGTGTAAGAAAATAACAGAATTGTGTTGCAAATGTATACTGCAGTATGAGGTAGATGTAATATTGTGGTGATGTAATTGTATATATGTTGTTGCATAAAACAGTTAAAATTGTGGTGTTATCTATTTTATTTTGAAGTTTTCTGAAAGTTTTCTGAAAGTTTTCTGAAAGTTTTCTGAAAGTTTTCTGAAAGTTTTCTGAAAGTTTTCTGAAAGTTTTCTGAAAGTTTTCTGAAAGTTTTCTGAAAGTTTTCTGAAAGTTTTCTGAAAGTTTTCTGAAAGTTTTCTGAAAGTTTTCTGAAAGTTTTCTGAAAGTTTTCTGAAAGTTTTCTGAAAGTTTTCTGAAAGTTTTCTGAAAGTTTTCTGAAAGTTTTCTGAAAGTTTTCTGAAAGTTTTCTGAAAGTTTTCTGAAAGTTTTCTGAAAGTTTTCTGAAAGTTTTCTGAAAGTTTTCTGAAAGTTTTCTGAAAGTTTTCTGAAAGTTTTCTGAAAGTTTTCTGAAAGTTTTCTGAAAGTTTTCTGAAAGTTTTCTGAAAGTTTTCTGAAAGTTTTCTGAAAGTTTTCTGAAAGTTTTCTGAAAGTTTTCTGAAAGTTTTCTGAAAGTTTTCTGAAAGTTTTCTGAAAGTTTTCTGAAAGTTTTCTGAAAGTTTTCTGAAAGTTTTCTGAAAGTTTTCTGAAAGTTTTCTGAAAGTTTTCTGAAAGTTTTCTGAAAGTTTTCTGAAAGTTTTCTGAAAGTTTTCTGAAAGTTTTCTGAAAGTTTTCTGAAAGTTTTCTGAAAGTTTTCTGAAAGTTTTCTGAAAGTTTTCTGAAAGTTTTCTGAAAGTTTTCTGAAAGTTTTCTGAAAGTTTTCTGAAAGTTTTCTGAAAGTTTTCTGAAAGTTTTCTGAAAGTTTTCTGAAAGTTTTCTGAAAGTTTTCTGAAAGTTTTCTGAAAGTTTTCTGAAAGTTTTCTGAAAGTTTTCTGAAAGTTTTCTGAAAGTTTTCTGAAAGTTTTCTGAAAGTTTTCTGAAAGTTTTCTGAAAGTTTTCTGAAAGTTTTCTGAAAGTTTTCTGAAAGTTTTCTGAAAGTTTTCTGAAAGTTTTCTGAAAGTTTTCTGAAAGTTTTCTGAAAGTTTTCTGAAAGTTTTCTGAAAGTTTTCTGAAAGTTTTCTGAAAGTTTTCTGAAAGTTTTCTGAAAGTTTTCTGAAAGTTTTCTGAAAGTTTTCTGAAAGTTTTCTGAAAGTTTTCTGAAAGTTTTCTGAAAGTTTTCTGAAAGTTTTCTGAAAGTTTTCTGAAAGTTTTCTGAAAGTTTTCTGAAAGTTTTCGTCGTGGCCCGCGCCCCCTGGTAGCATAGCGTCCACCGCAGTACGGTGAACTACAATACCCCGCACACTATGGATGTGAAATAAAATATAATAACACATGATGCTTCGTAAGAAAATAGACTTGGGATAGGGTGTGTCGTTGGCAAGTCCCCGGGGCGGTTAGTGTGGGTGGTGATAAGTCGTTAGGGGAGGGTGAGGGTACGGCCACCTATGGGAATGTGCGTGAACTGCGCGAGGCAGAGTGGCAAAAGACGGCATCGCCATCTATGAAGATAGGACGGAAGCACGTGCAATGCCAACAGTACGTGCGCCATCTGTAGGTGCCCCGCGACATGACGTGGTGCAACGACGGTACCGCCACCTGGGGGAGGCCACGCGGACTAAGCCATGTATGGGGCCCACAGTGCTCATTTGCCGAGCCCACCCACACAAAACCTGCACCCCCCTCCAGCGCAGGAGCCGCAACCCGGGTGCGTACGCCGCACCAAGTGCTCCACCCGCGACCGTACGTGCCCCGCCGAAATCGCAACTCCGGCGGATGAACGGCGGACTTTTCTCGCAGTCGTAAGTTGCAATCCACCCCTATATCTTGCGTCTCATGAAGAGTTATATCAAGTATGCCAAATTCCCGCTGTCCCTATACATGCGGTAAGTTCGTCGTGGCCGCTGGCCGGCAGGCCGCGAGACCTGACGCCCGGCGGCAAAGAGTGCCCCTCTGAGGATATAGATGTTCCGTTCCGCCGCACAATGGTGACGGTGACCGCTGCCTGCGGTGGCAACGCTGGGCAGAGTCGATACTCGCCGTGTGGTGGAAGGTAAACATTATGCGGTACATCAGTACTTTCCTAATAGTTCGGTCGTCTCACGGCACTGCTTAGTAAATGATGCAAGGCCACATATAGATGATTTATGCGAATGTCCCTATACGTGCTGTAAGACTGGGCACACAACGTGAATCGCACGTCAGCCAGACACTCGAACATGCACCACTCTCGGCCTGCAACGGAGACACACAATACGTAAACATCTGGAATGCGACAATGTCGAGTGCATCCTCTCTGCCACATTGCACCGTCGACACTATGATAACCAGAGCAGTAGGTCCACCTATAAAAGCACAATACCCCACTCCTCCGACAACTACCATTGCTCAGATAAATCAACACCACCAACACACATCCTACACAGAGGGGCACCAAATATCATCCCCCGCCCTCGTGTTATACCACATGAAAAATTGCAGAAGTGAGAGACACACATCCGCCAGCCTCTTGCTACAAGCATCGAACCGACGTGACGTATCTGACGGTGACTCAGGCATCCGCGTACTGCCACCACTATCCACCCCCCCCCCTCTCTCTCTGCACCCTTCCCACACAATACCAAATTTAACCAACTTTATCGCTTAACCTAACTGTGGCTGTACCACATTATCGCTTAACCTAACTGTGGCTGTACCACATTATCGCTTAACCTAACTGTGGTTGTACCACATTATCGCTTAACCTAACTGTGGTTGTACCACATTATCGCTTAACCTAACTGTGGTTGTACCACATTATCGCTTAACCTAACTGTGGTTGTACCACATTATCGCTTAACCTAACTGTGGTTGTACCACATTATCGCTTAACCTAACTGTGGTTGTACCACATTATCGCTTAACCTAACTGTGGTTGTACCACATTATCGCTTAACCTAACTGTGGTTGTACCACATTATCGCTTAACCTAACTGTGGTTGTACCACATTATCGCTTAACCTAACTGTGGTTGTACCACATTATCCCTTAACCTAACTGTGGTTGTACCACATTATCCCTTAACCTAACTGTGGTTGTACCACATTATCCCTTAACCTAACTGTGGTTGTACCACATTATCCCTTAACCTAACTGTGGTTGTACCACATTATCCCTTAACCTAACTGTGGTTGTACCACATTATCCCTTAACCTAACTGTGGTTGTACCACATTATCCCTTAACCTAACTGTGGTTGTACCACATTATCCCTTAACCTAACTGTGGTTGTACCACATTATCCCTTAACCTAACTGTGGTTGTACCACATTATCCCTTAACCTAACTGTGGTTGTACCACATTATCCCTTAACCTAACTGTGGTTGTACCACATTATCCCTTAACCTAACTGTGGTTGTACCACATTATCCCTTAACCTAACTGTGGTTGTACCACATTATCCCTTAACCTAACTGTGGTTGTACCACATTATCCCTTAACCTAACTGTGGTTGTACCACATTATCCCTTAACCTAACTGTGGTTGTACCACATTATCCCTTAACCTAACTGTGGTTGTACCACATTATCCCTTAACCTAACTCAAGTTGTCCCTTAACCTAACTCAAGTTGTCCCTTAACCTAACTCAAGTTGTCCCTTAACCTAACTCAAGTTGTCCCTTAACCTAACTCAAGTTGTCCCTTAACCTAACTCAAGTTGTCCCTTAACCTAACTCAAGTTGTCCCTTAACCTAACTCAAGTTGTCCCTTAACCTAACTCAAGTTGTCCCTTAACCTAACTCAAGTTGTCCCTTAACCTAACTCAAGTTGTCCCTTAACCTAACTCAAGTTGTCCCTTAACCTAACTCAAGTTGTCCCTTAACCTAACTCAAGTTGTCCCTTAACCTAACTCAAGTTGTCCCTTAACCTAACTCAAGTTGTCCCTTAACCTAACTCAAGTTGTCCCTTAACCTAACTCAAGTTGTCCCTTAACCTAACTCAAGTTGTCCCTTAACCTAACTCAAGTTGTCCCTTAACCTAACTCAAGTTGTCCCTTAACCTAACTCAAGTTGTCCCTTAACCTAACTCAAGTTGTCCCTTAACCTAACTCAAGTTGTCCCTTAACCTAACTCAAGTTGTCCCTTAACCTAACTCAAGTTGTCCCTTAACCTAACTCAAGTTGTCCCTTAACCTAACTCAAGTTGTCCCTTAACCTAACTCAAGTTGTCCCTTAACCTAACCCACGTTGTCCCTTAACCTAACCCACGTTGTCCCTTAACCTAACCCACGTTGTCCCTTAACCTAACCCACGTTGTCCCTTAACCTAACCCACGTTGTCCCTTAACCTAACCCACGTTGTCCCTTAACCTAACCCACGTTGTCCCTTAACCTAACCCACGTTGTCCCTTAACCTAACCCACGTTGTCCCTTAACCTAACCCACGTTGTCCCTTAACCTAACCCACGTTGTCCCTTAACCTAACCCACGTTGTCCCTTAACCTAACCCACGTTGTCCCTTAACCTAACCCACGTTGTCCCTTAACCTAACCCACGTTGTCCCTTAACCTAACCCACGTTGTCCCTTAACCTAACCCACGTTGTCCCTTAACCTAACCCACGTTGTCCCTTAACCTAACCCACGTTGTCCCTTAACCTAACCCACGTTGTCCCTTAACCTAACCCACGTTGTCCCTTAACCTAACCCACGTTGTCCCTTAACCTAACCCACGTTGTCCCTTAACCTAACCCACGTTGTCCCTTAACCTAACCCACGTTGTCCCTTAACCTAACCCACGTTGTCCCTTAACCTAACCCACGTTGTCCCTTAACCTAACCCACGTTGTCCCTTAACCTAACCCACGTTGTCCCTTAACCTAACCCACGTTGTCCCTTAACCTAACCCACGTTGTCCCTTAACCTAACCCACGTTGTCCCTTAACCTAACCCACGTTGTCCCTTAACCTAACCCACGTTGTCCCTTAACCTAACCCACGTTGTCCCTTAACCTAACCCACGTTGTCCCTTAACCTAACCCACGTTGTCCCTTAACCTAACCCACGTTGTCCCTTAACCTAACCCACGTTGTCCCTTAACCTAACCCACGTTGTCCCTTAACCTAACCCACGTTGTCCCTTAACCTAACCCACGTTGTCCCTTAACCTAACCCACGTTGTCCCTTAACCTAACCCACGTTGTCCCTTAACCTAACCCACGTTGTCCCTTAACCTAACCCACGTTGTCCCTTAACCTAACCCACGTTGTCCCTTAACCTAACCCACGTTGTCCCTTAACCTAACCCACGTTGTCCCTTAACCTAACCCACGTTGTCCCTTTGCCTAACATAGTTCACTGCTCGGAATCTCTGGTGTCGTTGTTATCCTCATGTAGATGTCTTGCGAGTGTTGCTTACTTTCCACATATTCCCGCTATCCACTGTCAATTGTACTGCAATAGGACTATATCGCCCCCCCCCCCCTCCCTCTGTCCCCCTCTTTGTGTCTCTGTCCTCTCAAGCTGGTCGGTCTGGCGTTTGAGTGTTAAATGAGCCTCGCAGCTGTTCAGTTGCATTCAGATGTCGACGCCCTCAGTGTACGTCGTGGTATGGTCTGTGTCCATTGTCCGCTGATGTCGTACGCGTAACCCACACGCTGTACCGATCATCGGTCGTTACGTACAGAGTGAAGTAGTGTGATACGTGTGACCGTACGCTGGCTGTGCCCAACGGTGTCGAATCTCAATTTCCATATGTTGTGCTTGATGCTACTTGTCTCGTCTCCCAATAACAGCTAGGTTGCACTGTGGTACGCCGTAGAGGCGTGTGGGAGGAACGTACGAACGCATTGTATGTCACCCTGGGTCGCTGGGGGTGGTGGTGCGGTGAGTCAGGTCAGGTCAGGTCAGCGTGAGCCGTCTGATGTAGTGACGCGTGTATTCCGACTTTGTCGTATTGCCTCACACAAAGTGCTACCCTGGTGGACCGCGTTCCATATCTGGGACATGCCGCAGATGCCGGTTGACAGTGGATCGCGGAAGGTACATCGCATACGTGCGCGGGCCACCTTCCACGTGTTCTCTTCTGCACATGTCGCAGTGTGTATGTGGTCTGATGTAGCGTGTCGTGACACATGACATCCTGGCATGCAAGAATTGTTGAATTCGCAAATGTAGGTGGACATCTACGTTTACTGCCCAAGATACGCAAATGAACTGGAAATCCGTTGTTGAGCGGTTGTTCACGCTGGAGGTGAATCTGTGATGGCGACGATCGGTACAGCTATTAACCGGTTGTTTCAGCGGTACCCGCCACATCCACACGCGTGACTAGGCCCATGTGGGTATGAAGCGATACGCGGCGGTGGCTTGGTGGGACTGTTCCCGGCCGGTGAAGGGGGGCCGCCCGGCGTGTTGGCCGCGCGCTGCGTGGGCGCACGCGCAACAGGCGGCTGGTGGGGGGCGCCGAGTGGCAGGAGCGCCAGCCGACGGGCCCGGCAGGCGGCGCAGCTACGCTGCGGCGCACCCTGCACGCGGCGCCTGGCGGCCAAAGTTGGTTCAGCCGAGCCCGGTGCGAAGCGCGGTGGACATCTGCAGTGTGCTGGTCTGATTGAGGACTGTGTGCGTTGAGGATGCGCCGCCGCCTGGCACTCGGCGCCGCGACGCCGTCTGCTGCTCGGTCGCCCCAGCGGTTCTCGCAGGTGGTTTGTATCGCAGTTGTGCGGACGTGTTGGCGCGTGCGCTGTGCTGGGAGAGTTCGCTTCTGCACCCAAGTGGGGCTTTGCCCTTGTGTGGCGCTGGCGTTGGAGCTGCCGGTCACCATAGGTGGCGCGTGTTGTCTCCCGCCGGCAATGCCACGACAGCACGCTCCCGGGCCTCTGTCGGCAGCGGCAAGCTCAGTTGGGAGCAAGGGTGTTCGCACTAAAACCGTCTACTCGCCTAACTCCGGGCGATTGCGCCTCTCTCGAAACCGACCAAGTACCTAGGACGGCGCTGCGCGCCGCCGGGACCTGAGAGGGTTTCGAGGTGTATCGTGCAGGGGAGCTCGGCCTCCTCCTGTTTGCAGAATAATTGAGCGGACGCTTGCGTGTTCGCGCGGGCCCCCGGGACACACTCCCGGGCGGCCGGCTGCTCAGCTCTAGTTGACGCAGCTCCCTGGTTGATCCTGCCAGTAGTCATATGCTTGTCTCAAAGATTAAGCCATGCATGTCTCAGTACAAGCCGCATTAAGGTGAAACCGCGAATGGCTCATTAAATCAGTTATGGTTCCTTAGATCGTACCCACGTTACTTGGATAACTGTGGTAATTCTAGAGCTAATACATGCAAACAGAGTCCCGACCAGAGATGGAAGGGACGCTTTTATTAGATCAAAACCAATCGGATTGGCTTGTCTGGTCCGTTTGCCTTGGTGACTCTGAATAACTTTGGGCTGATCGCACGGTCCTCGTACCGGCGACGCATCTTTCAAATGTCTGCCTTATCAACTGTCGATGGTAGGTTCTGCGCCTACCATGGTTGTAACGGGTAACGGGGAATCAGGGTTCGATTCCGGAGAGGGAGCCTGAGAAACGGCTACCACATCCAAGGAAGGCAGCAGGCGCGCAAATTACCCACTCCCGGCACGGGGAGGTAGTGACGAAAAATAACGATACGGGACTCATCCGAGGCCCCGTAATCGGAATGAGTACACTTTAAATCCTTTAACGAGTATCTATTGGAGGGCAAGTCTGGTGCCAGCAGCCGCGGTAATTCCAGCTCCAATAGCGTATATTAAAGTTGTTGCGGTTAAAAAGCTCGTAGTTGGATTTGTGTCCCACGCTGTTGGTTCACCGCCCGTCGGTGTTTAACTGGCATGTATCGTGGGACGTCCTGCCGGTGGGGCGAGCCGAAGGGGTGCTTTCGCGTCCCGAGGCGGACCCCGTTTAAATCCTACCAGGGTGCTCTTTGTTGAGTGTCTCGGTGGGCCGGCACGTTTACTTTGAACAAATTAGAGTGCTTAAAGCAGGCAAGCCCGCCTGAATACTGTGTGCATGGAATAATGGAATAGGACCTCGGTTCTATTTTGTTGGTTTTCGGAACCCGAGGTAATGATTAATAGGGACAGGCGGGGGCATTCGTATTGCGACGTTAGAGGTGAAATTCTTGGATCGTCGCAAGACGAACAGAAGCGAAAGCATTTGCCAAGTATGTTTTCATTAATCAAGAACGAAAGTTAGAGGTTCGAAGGCGATCAGATACCGCCCTAGTTCTAACCATAAACGATGCCAGCCAGCGATCCGCCGCAGTTCCTCCGATGACTCGGCGGGCAGCCTCCGGGAAACCAAAGCTTTTGGGTTCCGGGGGAAGTATGGTTGCAAAGCTGAAACTTAAAGGAATTGACGGAAGGGCACCACCAGGAGTGGAGCCTGCGGCTTAATTTGACTCAACACGGGAAACCTCACCAGGCCCGGACACCGGAAGGATTGACAGATTGATAGCTCTTTCTTGATTCGGTGGGTGGTGGTGCATGGCCGTTCTTAGTTGGTGGAGCGATTTGTCTGGTTAATTCCGATAACGAACGAGACTCTAGCCTGCTAACTAGTCGCGTGACATCCTTCGTGCTGTCAGCGATTACTTTTCTTCTTAGAGGGACAGGCGGCTTCTAGCCGCACGAGATTGAGCAATAACAGGTCTGTGATGCCCTTAGATGTTCTGGGCCGCACGCGCGCTACACTGAAGGAATCAGCGTGTCTTCCTAGGCCGAAAGGTCGGGGTAACCCGCTGAACCTCCTTCGTGCTAGGGATTGGGGCTTGCAATTGTTCCCCATGAACGAGGAATTCCCAGTAAGCGCGAGTCATAAGCTCGCGTTGATTACGTCCCTGCCCTTTGTACACACCGCCCGTCGCTACTACCGATTGAATGATTTAGTGAGGTCTTCGGACTGGTACGCGGCATCGACTCTGTCGTTGCCGATGCTACCGGAAAGATGACCAAACTTGATCATTTAGAGGAAGTAAAAGTCGTAACAAGGTTTCCGTAGGTGAACCTGCGGAAGGATCATTACCGACTAGACTGCATGTCTTTCGATGTGCGTGTCGTGTCGCGCAACACGCTACCTGTACGGCAGTGGCCGTGCGCCGCGTGCGGAACCACGCGTGCCTCTCAAAACTAGCGGAAGTGTTGTTGTTGTGTGGTACGAGCGCTGAAGCTCTGGAGCGGCTGGCCTGCGGTACCTGGCGCCTGGCGCCGGTTTTGAATGACGTTCGCCCGAGTGCCTGTCCGCTCCGGTGTGGAGCCGTACGACGCCCATCGGCTGTGAGGCCGTTGGACACAAAAAAAATAGTGGAACAGGGGCCGTCAGACGCCTCAGTCCCGCAAATGCTACTGTCTTGAAAGAGACAGTGGGAGACTGAAAAGGAAAAGATCACCCAGGACGGTGGATCACTCGGCTCGTGGGTCGATGAAGAACGCAGCAAA
>NC_064925.1:313147503-313155661 GCF_023897955.1 Schistocerca gregaria
TAACCTAACTGTGGCTGTACCAGATTATCGCTTAACCTAACTGTGGCTGTACCAGATTATCGCTTAACCTAACTGTGGCTGTACCAGATTATCGCTTAACCTAACTCAATTTGTCCCTTAACCTAACTCAATTTGTCCCTTAACCTAACTCAATTTGTCCCTTAACCTAACTCAATTTGTCCCTTAACCTAACTCAATTTGTCCCTTAACCTAACTCAATTTGTCCCTTAACCTAACTCAATTTGTCCCTTAACCTAACTCAATTTGTCCCTTAACCTAACTCAATTTGTCCCTTAACCTAACTCAATTTGTCCCTTAACCTAACTCAATTTGTCCCTTAACCTAACTCAATTTGTCCCTTAACCTAACTCAATTTGTCCCTTAACCTAACTCAATTTGTCCCTTAACCTAACTCAAGTTGTCCCTTAACCTAACTCAAGTTGTCCCTTAACCTAACTCAAGTTGTCCCTTAACCTAACTCAAGTTGTCCCTTAACCTAACTCAAGTTGTCCCTTAACCTAACTCAAGTTGTCCCTTAACCTAACTCAAGTTGTCCCTTAACCTAACTCAAGTTGTCCCTTAACCTAACTCAAGTTGTCCCTTAACCTAACTCAAGTTGTCCCTTAACCTAACTCAAGTTGTCCCTTAACCTAACTCAAGTTGTCCCTTAACCTAACTCAAGTTGTCCCTTAACCTAACTCAAGTTGTCCCTTAACCTAACTCAAGTTGTCCCTTAACCTAACTCAAGTTGTCCCTTAACCTAACTCAAGTTGTCCCTTAACCTAACTCAAGTTGTCCCTTAACCTAACTCAAGTTGTCCCTTAACCTAACTCAAGTTGTCCCTTAACCTAACTCAAGTTGTCCCTTAACCTAACTCAAGTTGTCCCTTAACCTAACTCAAGTTGTCCCTTAACCTAACTCAAGTTGTCCCTTAACCTAACTCAAGTTGTCCCTTAACCTAACTCAAGTTGTCCCTTAACCTAACTCAAGTTGTCCCTTAACCTAACTCAAGTTGTCCCTTAACCTAACTCAAGTTGTCCCTTAACCTAACTCAATTTGTCCCTTAACCTAACCCACGTTGTCCCTTAACCTAACTCAAGTTGTCCCTTAACCTAACTCAAGTTGTCCCTTAACCTAACTCAAGTTGTCCCTTAACCTAACTCAAGTTGTCCCTTAACCTAACTCAAGTTGTCCCTTAACCTAACTCAAGTTGTCCCTTAACCTAACTCAAGTTGTCCCTTAACCTAACTCAAGTTGTCCCTTAACCTAACTCAAGTTGTCCCTTAACCTAACTCAAGTTGTCCCTTAACCTAACTCAAGTTGTCCCTTAACCTAACTCAAGTTGTCCCTTAACCTAACTCAAGTTGTCCCTTAACCTAACTCAAGTTGTCCCTTAACCTAACTCAAGTTGTCCCTTAACCTAACTCAAGTTGTCCCTTAACCTAACTCAAGTTGTCCCTTAACCTAACTCAAGTTGTCCCTTAACCTAACTCAAGTTGTCCCTTAACCTAACTCAAGTTGTCCCTTAACCTAACTCAAGTTGTCCCTTAACCTAACTCAAGTTGTCCCTTAACCTAACTCAAGTTGTCCCTTAACCTAACTCAATTTGTCCCTTAACCTAACTCAATTTGTCCCTTAACCTAACTCAATTTGTCCCTTAACCTAACTCAATTTGTCCCTTAACCTAACTCAATTTGTCCCTTAACCTAACTCAATTTGTCCCTTAACCTAACTCAATTTGTCCCTTAACCTAACTCAATTTGTCCCTTAACCTAACTCAATTTGTCCCTTAACCTAACTCAAGTTGTCCCTTAACCTAACCCACGTTGTCCCTTAACCTAACCCACGTTGTCCCTTAACCTAACCCACGTTGTCCCTTAACCTAACCGACGTTGTCCCTTAACCTAACCGACGTTGTCCCTTAACCTAACCGACGTTGTCCCTTAACCTAACCGACGTTGTCCCTTAACCTAACCCACGTTGTCCCTTAACCTAACCGACGTTGTCCCTTAACCTAACCCACGTTGTCCCTTAACCTAACCCACGTTGTCCCTTAACCTAACCCACGTTGTCCCTTAACCTAACCCACGTTGTCCCTTAACCTAACCCACGTTGTCCCTTAACCTAACCCACGTTGTCCCTTAACCTAACCCACGTTGTCCCTTAACCTAACCCACGTTGTCCCTTAACCTAACCCACGTTGTCCCTTAACCTAACCCACGTTGTCCCTTAACCTAACCCACGTTGTCCCTTAACCTAACCCACGTTGTCCCTTAACCTAACCCACGTTGTCCCTTAACCTAACCCACGTTGTCCCTTAACCTAACCCACGTTGTCCCTTAACCTAACCCACGTTGTCCCTTAACCTAACCCACGTTGTCCCTTAACCTAACCCACGTTGTCCCTTAACCTAACCCACGTTGTCCCTTAACCTAACCCACGTTGTCCCTTAACCTAACCCACGTTGTCCCTTAACCTAACCCACGTTGTCCCTTAACCTAACCCACGTTGTCCCTTAACCTAACCCACGTTGTCCCTTAACCTAACCCACGTTGTCCCTTTGCCTAACATAGTTCACTGCTCGGAATCTCTGGTGTCGTTGTTATCCTCATGTAGATGTCTTGCGAGTGTTGCTTACTTTCCACATATTCCTGCTATCCACTGTCAATTGTACTGCAATAGGACTATATCGCCGACCCCCCCCCTCCCCCCCCTCTGTCCCCCTCTGTCCCCCTCTTTGTGTCTCTGTCCTCTCAAGCTGGTCGGTCTGGCGTTTGAGTGTTAAATGAGCCTCGCAGCTGTTCAGTTGCATTCAGATGTCGACGCCCTCAGTGTACGTCGTGGTATGGTCTGTGTCCATTGTCCGCTGATGTCGTACGCGTAACCCACACGCTGTACCGATCATCGGTCGTTACGTACAGAGTGAAGTAGTGTGATACGTGTGACCGTACGCTGGCTGTGCCCAACGGTGTCGAATCTCAATTTCCATATGTTGTGCTTGATGCTACTTGTCTCGTCTCCCAATAACAGCTAGGTTGCACTGTGGTACGCCGTAGAGGCGTGTGGGAGGAACGTACGAACGCATTGTATGTCACCCTGGGTCGCTGGGGGTGGTGGTGCGGTGAGTCAGGTCAGGTCAGGTCAGCGTGAGCCGTCTGATGTAGTGACGCGTGTATTCCGACTTTGTCGTATTGCCTCACACAAAGTGCTACCCTGGTGGACCGCGTTCCATATCTGGGACATGCCGCAGATGCCGGTTGACAGTGGATCGCGGAAGGTACATCGCATACGTGCGCGGGCCACCTTCCACGTGTTCTCTTCTGCACATGTCGCAGTGTGTATGTGGTCTGATGTAGCGTGTCGTGACACATGACATCCTGGCATGCAAGAATTGTTGAATTCGCAAATGTAGGTGGACATCTACGTTTACTGCCCAAGATACGCAAATGAACTGGAAATCCGTTGTTGAGCGGTTGTTCACGCTGGAGGTGAATCTGTGATGGCGACGATCGGTACAGCTATTAACCGGTTGTTTCAGCGGTACCCGCCACATCCACACGCGTGACTAGGCCCATGTGGGTATGAAGCGATACGCGGCGGTGGCTTGGTGGGACTGTTCCCGGCCGGTGAAGGGGGGCCGCCCGGCGTGTTGGCCGCGCGCTGCGTGGGCGCACGCGCAACAGGCGGCTGGTGGGGGGCGCCGAGTGGCAGGAGCGCCAGCCGACGGGCCCGGCAGGCGGCGCAGCTACGCTGCGGCGCACCCTGCACGCGGCGCCTGGCGGCCAAAGTTGGTTCAGCCGAGCCCGGTGCGAAGCGCGGTGGACATCTGCAGTGTGCTGGTCTGATTGAGGACTGTGTGCGTTGAGGATGCGCCGCCGCCTGGCACTCGGCGCCGCGACGCCGTCTGCTGCTCGGTCGCCCCAGCGGTTCTCGCAGGTGGTTTGTATCGCAGTTGTGCGGACGTGTTGGCGCGTGCGCTGTGCTGGGAGAGTTCGCTTCTGCACCCAAGTGGGGCTTTGCCCTTGTGTGGCGCTGGCGTTGGAGCTGCCGGTCACCATAGGTGGCGCGTGTTGTCTCCCGCCGGCAATGCCACGACAGCACGCTCCCGGGCCTCTGTCGGCAGCGGCAAGCTCAGTTGGGAGCAAGGGTGTTCGCACTAAAACCGTCTACTCGCCTAACTCCGGGCGATTGCGCCTCTCTCGAAACCGACCAAGTACCTAGGACGGCGCTGCGCGCCGCCGGGACCTGAGAGGGTTTCGAGGTGTATCGTGCAGGGGAGCTCGGCCTCCTCCTGTTTGCAGAATAATTGAGCGGACGCTTGCGTGTTCGCGCGGGCCCCCGGGACACACTCCCGGGCGGCCGGCTGCTCAGCTCTAGTTGACGCAGCTCCCTGGTTGATCCTGCCAGTAGTCATATGCTTGTCTCAAAGATTAAGCCATGCATGTCTCAGTACAAGCCGCATTAAGGTGAAACCGCGAATGGCTCATTAAATCAGTTATGGTTCCTTAGATCGTACCCACGTTACTTGGATAACTGTGGTAATTCTAGAGCTAATACATGCAAACAGAGTCCCGACCAGAGATGGAAGGGACGCTTTTATTAGATCAAAACCAATCGGATTGGCTTGTCTGGTCCGTTTGCCTTGGTGACTCTGAATAACTTTGGGCTGATCGCACGGTCCTCGTACCGGCGACGCATCTTTCAAATGTCTGCCTTATCAACTGTCGATGGTAGGTTCTGCGCCTACCATGGTTGTAACGGGTAACGGGGAATCAGGGTTCGATTCCGGAGAGGGAGCCTGAGAAACGGCTACCACATCCAAGGAAGGCAGCAGGCGCGCAAATTACCCACTCCCGGCACGGGGAGGTAGTGACGAAAAATAACGATACGGGACTCATCCGAGGCCCCGTAATCGGAATGAGTACACTTTAAATCCTTTAACGAGTATCTATTGGAGGGCAAGTCTGGTGCCAGCAGCCGCGGTAATTCCAGCTCCAATAGCGTATATTAAAGTTGTTGCGGTTAAAAAGCTCGTAGTTGGATTTGTGTCCCACGCTGTTGGTTCACCGCCCGTCGGTGTTTAACTGGCATGTATCGTGGGACGTCCTGCCGGTGGGGCGAGCCGAAGGGGTGCTTTCGCGTCCCGAGGCGGACCCCGTTTAAATCCTACCAGGGTGCTCTTTGTTGAGTGTCTCGGTGGGCCGGCACGTTTACTTTGAACAAATTAGAGTGCTTAAAGCAGGCAAGCCCGCCTGAATACTGTGTGCATGGAATAATGGAATAGGACCTCGGTTCTATTTTGTTGGTTTTCGGAACCCGAGGTAATGATTAATAGGGACAGGCGGGGGCATTCGTATTGCGACGTTAGAGGTGAAATTCTTGGATCGTCGCAAGACGAACAGAAGCGAAAGCATTTGCCAAGTATGTTTTCATTAATCAAGAACGAAAGTTAGAGGTTCGAAGGCGATCAGATACCGCCCTAGTTCTAACCATAAACGATGCCAGCCAGCGATCCGCCGCAGTTCCTCCGATGACTCGGCGGGCAGCCTCCGGGAAACCAAAGCTTTTGGGTTCCGGGGGAAGTATGGTTGCAAAGCTGAAACTTAAAGGAATTGACGGAAGGGCACCACCAGGAGTGGAGCCTGCGGCTTAATTTGACTCAACACGGGAAACCTCACCAGGCCCGGACACCGGAAGGATTGACAGATTGATAGCTCTTTCTTGATTCGGTGGGTGGTGGTGCATGGCCGTTCTTAGTTGGTGGAGCGATTTGTCTGGTTAATTCCGATAACGAACGAGACTCTAGCCTGCTAACTAGTCGCGTGACATCCTTCGTGCTGTCAGCGATTACTTTTCTTCTTAGAGGGACAGGCGGCTTCTAGCCGCACGAGATTGAGCAATAACAGGTCTGTGATGCCCTTAGATGTTCTGGGCCGCACGCGCGCTACACTGAAGGAATCAGCGTGTCTTCCTAGGCCGAAAGGTCGGGGTAACCCGCTGAACCTCCTTCGTGCTAGGGATTGGGGCTTGCAATTGTTCCCCATGAACGAGGAATTCCCAGTAAGCGCGAGTCATAAGCTCGCGTTGATTACGTCCCTGCCCTTTGTACACACCGCCCGTCGCTACTACCGATTGAATGATTTAGTGAGGTCTTCGGACTGGTACGCGGCATCGACTCTGTCGTTGCCGATGCTACCGGAAAGATGACCAAACTTGATCATTTAGAGGAAGTAAAAGTCGTAACAAGGTTTCCGTAGGTGAACCTGCGGAAGGATCATTACCGACTAGACTGCATGTCTTTCGATGTGCGTGTCGTGTCGCGCAACACGCTACCTGTACGGCAGTGGCCGTGCGCCGCGTGCGGAACCACGCGTGCCTCTCAAAACTAGCGGAAGTGTTGTTGTTGTGTGGTACGAGCGCTGAAGCTCTGGAGCGGCTGGCCTGCGGTACCTGGCGCCTGGCGCCGGTTTTGAATGACGTTCGCCCGAGTGCCTGTCCGCTCCGGTGTGGAGCCGTACGACGCCCATCGGCTGTGAGGCCGTTGGACACAAAAAAAATAGTGGAACAGGGGCCGTCAGACGCCTCAGTCCCGCAAATGCTACTGTCTTGAAAGAGACAGTGGGAGACTGAAAAGGAAAAGATCACCCAGGACGGTGGATCACTCGGCTCGTGGGTCGATGAAGAACGCAGCAAATTGCGCGTCGACATGTGAACTGCAGGACACATGAACATCGACGTTTCGAACGCACATTGCGGTCCATGGATTCCGTTCCCGGGCCACGTCTGGCTGAGGGTCGGCTACGTATACTGAAGCGCGCGGCGTTTGTCCCGCTTCGGAGACGTGGGAGTGTCGTGGTCGCCTGTGTGGCCGGCCGCGTCTCCTTAAACGTGCGATGCGCGCCCGTCGCCTGGCGGTTCGCATACCGGTACTTTCTCGGTAGCGTGCACAGCCGGCTGGCGGTGTGGCGTGCGACACCTCGTACAACGACCTCAGAGCAGGCGAGACTACCCGCTGAATTTAAGCATATTACTAAGCGGAGGAAAAGAAACTAACAAGGATTCCCCCAGTAGCGGCGAGCGAACAGGGAAGAGTCCAGCACCGAACCCCGCAGGCTGCCGCCTGTCGTGGCATGTGGTGTTTGGGAGGGTCCACTACCCCGACGCCTCGCGCCGAGCCCAAGTCCAACTTGAATGAGGCCACGGCCCGTA
Organism: Schistocerca gregaria; assembly: GCF_023897955.1. Taxonomy (NCBI): domain Eukaryota; kingdom Metazoa; phylum Arthropoda; class Insecta; order Orthoptera; family Acrididae; genus Schistocerca; species Schistocerca gregaria. The sequence goes on from NC_064925.1 coordinate 313,154,713, forward strand.
GAGGGTGCCAGGCCCGTAGCGGCCGGTGCGAGCGTCGGCGGGACCTCTCCTTCGAGTCGGGTTGCTTGAGAGTGCAGCTCCAAGTGGGTGGTAAACTCCATCTGAGACTAAATATGACCACGAGACCGATAGCGAACAAGTACCGTGAGGGAAAGTTGAAAAGAACTTTGAAGAGAGAGTTCAAAAGTACGTGAAACCGTTCTGGGGTAAACGTGAGAAGTCCGAAAGGTCGAACGGGTGAGATTCACGCCCATCCGGCCACTGGCCCCCGCCCTCGGCAGATGGGGCCGGCCGCCCGCGCGGAGCAATCCGCGGCGGGGTCGTGTCCGGTTGCCTTTCCACTCGCCGCGGGGTGGGGCCGTTCCGGTGTGCGGTGGGCCGCACTTCTCCCCTAGTAGGACGTCGCGACCCGCTGGGTGCCGGCCTACGGCCCGGGTGCGCAGCCTGTCCTTCCGCGGGCCTCGGTTCGCGTCTGTTGGGCAGAGCCCCGGTGTCCTGGCTGGCTGCTCGGCGGTATATCTGGAGGAGTCGATTCGCCCCTTTGGGCGCTCGGGCTCCCGGCAAGCGCGCGCGGTTCTTCCCGGATGACGGACCTACCTGGCCCGGCCCCGGACCCGCGCCGCTGTTGGCTCGGGATGCTCTCGGGCGGAATAATCGCTCCCGTCAGCGGCGCTTCAGCTTTGGACAATTTCACGACCCGTCTTGAAACACGGACCAAGGAGTCTAACATGTGCGCGAGTCATTGGGCTGTACGAAACCTAAAGGCGTAATGAAAGTGAAGGTCTCGCCTTGCGCGGGCCGAGGGAGGATGGGGCTTCCCCGCCCTTCACGGGGCGGCGGCCTCCGCACTCCCGGGGCGTCTCGTCCTCATTGCGAGGTGAGGCGCACCTAGAGCGTACACGTTGGGACCCGAAAGATGGTGAACTATGCCTGGCCAGGACGAAGTCAG